>NC_137215.1:7434682-7582182 GCF_949987685.1 Ammodytes marinus | reverse complement strand
CGGCAAAGCTCAGTAGAGTACGATGGTTTAGCTTTACTGTGCCCTCTGAAAGACTCTGGACACAGCACTATTCACAATGACATTACATTCAGAGACAGCATATATACAGCCATAGTGTGTGTGTATGGGTTTGTGAGAGATAGAGAGAGAGTGTGCATGTGTTGGGCCAACACTATTAACAGTGCGGTGAATAGTGAACATTTGTTAGAGGACATAGGTGGTGATGCCTCACACACGCAGTGAACTGAGAATACTCATTTGGTTCCTGAATAAGGCCTTGACAGCCACCATTTATATCCGGCTCGTTGTATGCTGTCCAGCCGATTAATAACAGTTTATTGCTGTCTAATTAGTGTCGGCTGATTGGAAACTGCGTCAGATGTGAGAGAGGGAGAGAGAGAGAGAGAGTGGGGAGACTCGCTTGCCTTGTTTTAGTGTGTGCAGGAAATTCACGAGGGCTAAAAGGCTCAGCAGAATCGGTAGTTTCTGAAAGGGAGCCATGTTTCCCTGCAGTAAAAATAAAAAGGGGTGTGTTTTTTTCCGATGTATAAAAGCAATAGGCTGAAACCTCCAACTATCAGTAATATGTAGTGCCATCTGACCTTTCTCATTTCCTTTATATTTTTCAGTTTTGCAGTTGCCTTCCGTGTCCTGTCTACATTTAACATATTCCCTTATCTGTTCTGTCAAGGGTAATCTTAACTATAAACTGGTGTTGTCACCCCCCCCCCCCCCCCCCCCCTTTGATCAGCCGTTCTAGCGTCATCAGGATGGCTAGGTTCTGCCTTTGAAGATGCACAGACTCAGGGCTGATCATTCCTCATGGTGCTCGCTTGGTGCGGATGCTGTTTTCATCAACGGTAACAACCTGTAAACCAGAATTAGGCCTACAGGTGTTAGTATGAATTAGAACTATCGTTGTGACTTTGCTGCATGAGTTGAATTCTAAGCCATGCACATTTGCCACGATGTAGTCCTCCTAAGTGAGGAGATAAGCAGGAATTCCATATCAACTCCATGTTTAGAAGCTCGGCTGTATTGCATTTCCCCACAGACATTTGAATAGATGATAATTATTTAACACTGCTAGAGTTAACTACATTACAGTTACATACAGTTACAAACATACTTATTTGCTATTGTGGTGCAATTAGTTTTTCAGGCATTTGTTTGTTTTCCATCATGTACTGGAGCTGTCAAATATGCCCATTAAGCTTGGATACAGCACTGGAACAACAACCGTATAGAGCATACAGCAACCAGCAATTTCAGTTAATTATACATGTGTGTTGAGAGGCTAGCTATCTGGAGTAAAAAACAAAACAAATACACATGCAAGAAAGCGAGAACTGTTGGTTTGCCTCGGTTTCAGCAGCATTTCTCAGGTGTACCACTTATCCAAAGTTCTGTTGTTGCCCTATTCAACCGCCATTGAGACTCATTGAGAGCTGACCAACTCTCGCCTTCGGAAAGCATCCTACTGCACCTTATCTGACAGTCCTCTTGACCATGATATTATACAAAACACAACACGCCATATAGAATACATACATCAGAAACAGCTGTGATGCAGGCTACATTTTCAAAACAAATAGCCGCTCCAGTGCTCATTCACATAATGTAGGCTAACTGTAGGCTAAGTAGCTACACTGTGGAGCTGAAGGGGGGGAAAAAATCTAACTTGGTATATCGGCATGTACTCGATATTACAGGACTAATGGAATGCGCTGCTGTTATATTGAGCGCTCGCGTTCATGCCGTTGGTGATGGAGCGTAGGCAAACCTCTTCTCATTTGTGTCTGGGCTAGAAGACTGAGTGGTTAGGTCAGCAGGGCCCCGCAACTCTGCTCTGGCCTCCAAACCACCACTGACATGCAGCTGATCAGGCCTTAATTAAGGAGACATTTTCTCCCCGTGATTTCTATTGATGCACACAGTGAAGAAAGAAAGAAAAAAAAAACACAAGTTGAGCCAGTATCCTGCTGGACTGCAGGAAAATTGAGTATACAACACCGTCCAACCTCTAACCGCTATTAGTTGTCTCCCTGACTTCATCCACTTGCATGTCTGCTCTCAGGTTGTTGCATTGCTTCCTCTATTGACAGCGTTCTAATTTTTCGGCCTCTGTCCCTTTGTTTTCTGCATTTCTACAATACTTTCTCTCAGCTGTTTATCCTCTCCGCCATCTTTCTCTCTCCGTTCTTTCTTCTGTCTCTCTCTCCTTTTACCTGTCTTCACCTCTCTGTCGCCCCACTCAGCTCCTGCCACCCTCTCCAGCTCCCATCCGCCAAGCTGCCTGTCTGGGCTGTCTGAGCGGGGAGGTGAGGTGGAAGGGTGGGGCTTTGGCATTAGTGTTTGTGCTTGCCTGTGCAATAGAAGGCGACGCGCGTCAGGGCCCCTGTCAGCAGATCAGCACCGATGCAGATGGGAGGTGAAAAGCTCTCCGGTGAAGAGGCTCGGAAGAAAGGCAGTGACCGACGCTGGTGAAGGCAGGGCCGCCCTCCCCTATTTTCTCCTCTGAATCTGTCTCCTGCTTTATTGCCTATACCTCTCTCTCTCCCCCTCTTTCTCCCTCTCTCTCCCTCCCTCTCTCTCTCTATCCGTTGTTATTGCAGCACTGAGGATGGAGTGGGGCTCTGACAAAGTGCTGGGATTGATAGATGGACAGAGCAGGCGACTGGATGAGAGGATGGATGAGGGCAGAGGAGGGAGTTTAACACAGGCAAACACAGAGAGACAGAGAGGAACGACCTGCTCGGCTTTGCAGCCACTCGCAGCCCCACAGCAATTTAGCCCTCCACTAACCCAGTGCCGGTGGACTCTATGGGCTCGCTACCTGTTTGGTCTCTCAGTGCAGTATGAACCACTGTGACAGCATGCGGAGGCGGGAGGAATTTAGTGCACACATAAAGAACAATAAGAACTACAGATACAAATACAGAGCATGAAAATGGAACACATGTGTATGCTTGTGATTCCATTTATGGCGAGACACTACAGGCAAAGACAAAGTTTTTTTAAAGCACTGGTCAATTTTTGTTTATTTTGCTACCAAAACCAGATAACAGTCCAACGTGTGCATTTAGGTGTTCATTTTTTCACATGTTTTTAATTGACTCGATTGATTTATGAAACCTGTTCTTCAAGAAAACACATTTTTGAGACCTGAAAATAGTCGTTTTTTATTTATAAAATGAAAAAAGGCTGTATCCAAAATCAGTTTGGTAAAGCTTTAGACACTAATATGTTGTAAACATGAATCGCCTTGATGACATTTTGATTTACTTGACCTATTGCTTGTGAAAACACCTAAAAGAAAATAGTTTGGATACATTTCCATTTTATTCCAAACACCTCTTATTTCATTTAGCATGTCCAGAGTGTAACTATTTAATAGTTGAACAGTTAATTTTGTATTATTATTAAATAACACCAGCCTAAAATTTGACTTTGCTTTATCATCTGCTGTGTATGCCAAAACACTTGAATCTCCCTGCAGTAGTGTGTACTAGTGGAGGTTTCGGCCATTATTCACAGCCCCTGCATACCTAACCAGCCCTGTAGGAGAAAGATGGGAGAGAGGTTCTAGTAACTGTGTTCTTATTACAAAAGCCTTCCTCTGCATCTTGGGTGGGGTAACCTGTGCATGTGCATCCGTGCGTGTGTGTGTGTGTGTGTGCGCGCGCGCATGCATCCTCTCATTACGCCCCTACCTGCTCTGCATTACTTGTCAGTGGTGTCGGAGCGCCCTGCTCAGATTAAGACTAATGTCGATGGCCCCAGGAACTGCGATTAGAATCACACTCATTACTCAGGGCCCAGTGACGGAAGCAATTTAAAGCCCTCGTCTTTACAGTACAAGAGGCAGGGCAAGCCCCCACTGTCAAACGGAAGGTGAGACACTACCCTCCGCACACACACTCACACATCAGCACACAGTAATACAACTGCACTGCTCCCTCTGCCTGGCCTCCAAGGACACCTGAAGGCCATGCCCCTTTGTGACTTAATTGACTGACTCTCTTTCCTTGTGGCTTTTAATTTATTTAACCAGTGAAGAAAAGAGAATGGGGTATACTGCTTCCGCTGGCATGTTGCCTCAATGCCTATAGGAAAAAACACAGAAGCCCGGTATTGGTTCTGTCTTGGTAGGTGTGTTGTTAAGAAGGGAGTTGATAATGTTGACCAAGGAGAAGTGTGTGTGTGTGTGTGTGTGTGTGTGTGTGTGTGTGTGTGTGTGTGTGTGTGTGTGTGGTGCCTTCACACTACCGCAAACCCCGACAAAGATTAGACGGTCAATATGTGTCCGTCGCATGTCATTGAGACTGATTGATTGTGTGTGTGTGTGCTGTGCGGGTGTGTGTTTTTTGGATAAGGGTGCTGTGTAGCTGTTTATGTGTAGGTTTTTGTAAGCTCTGCAACATGCACACCAGTGTGAGCTGTGCAAGTCTGTACATGCCTGCTTTTGTTGTTGTGTGTGTGTCTGTGTGTGTGTGTTGTGCATGTGCGACCATGTGTTTGTGTGAATCACCTCCACGGTAAGGTTACAGCTGCTTTGAGTCCGTCTGTGACAGCCGTCCAGCAGAATGCCATTGGAGGCCAGCACTGGGGTGGCTGTCACTCAATAATGAATGATAGGCCCATCAATTAGCACCTGTCACCATGGCAACTCTATCATAGTAATGACAGCGCTGCTCAGGCAGGAGGAGAGAGGGCAAGGGACTTTCATCCTTGTTGATGTCAGATAGGAGGAAATTTACTCTAAAGTATATCACACAAAAGTTTAGTTTTATTTTTCATTTGAATGACTTTTACTTATACATCAACTTATGTTCCATGCTGTTTGCTAGTTATTGCAGACCAGAAGCTACTGCTGTTACCTTCCTTCTATTGACAAAACAAGACAGGAAATGTAATAGAAATATGATGCAAAGCGTACACAAATCATTGATCTATTAAATCATCTCGGTTAACAAATGATATGGGTATATTACTTAGATAAGATAAGATCATCCTTTGAATGTCACACAGAGGGAAAATTTACAATTACTGGTTTCCTTGGTTGTCTGGTTCCATAATCATGATCACAAAAAGTAATATTTTTGATTATGTGAATATTGAAGTTAACTCAGGGCTACGAGATACTTTTAACTGTGAATACTCTTTAAAGATCAATTCACAGGATTTGGTATTTTCAAGGTCACATGAGAATTGCAGTGATTGTTTAATGCCCGTAATCCGTTGCATACATTCATCATAACAATTCATTTAGTTCAGTAGTGTGAATGGTGTGATCAGTTAGTAGGGATGAGAGAAATGGACCCCTTTTTGGAGATAATGCTATAAGAATTAAACCCAACGTTGTACCATTATGTACTCCATTATTGTTTACCACCAAGACAATGTTGGGGAATTGAATCATAACATGCTGTGTACCAACATTATGGTTGTTTTTCTCAGGTAAAACCTTCATTCAACATCAGATGTATGCCAGATGATTATACACATCCATAAGTGTGTTGCATTTGTGCAAATAACATAATCAAATTAAATGTGATGAAGTTTGGTAATGCTTTATTATTGTATATTATCTTGTAAACAATAATCTAATATAACTATTGTTTACCGTCACATAACCCATAGACATCACTTCTTCCTGCCACAGAATTCCACTATAACAGAGCAAGACCTTTCTATCACCTAGCATACTGAACACAAGTGACACCCACTGTATGCGCTCTCCCCGTTTGAATAGAGAATGGCATTGACTGATTGATATTGTAATCCTAGCTGTGAAGTAATGTTTTACAGCATTCCATAAAGACAGATCTGTATGGGCCCACCCTACCGAGCACCTTTTCTTCTGTATGGATCTGCCAAGTGCTGAGGACTGGTTAAATGCTGTCAATCATTGATTTTTTTTTCCCACTCTGACAGTAGAGTGATGGCTGTAGTGATTGAAGGAGTCAGGGTTTTGTCTCTCTCTCTCCTCTGCCGCAAGGATTCAAGGGATAACCAGTGTTGCCAGATCGTGCGAGAGAAACAAGCAACAAGACCTATACAACACGCCCGTGAGAAATACTAATCATTTAAAGTGTATCTGCAAATTCTTGTCTCACATATCATAAACAATTGTTTACAAATGAGCATAAAAAACATAAACCGGGACAAGTAATATTTGTGAGTGACTTTACAAAAAAACAAGCCCTAAGTCGCTTAAAAATAGCAGACTTGGCAACCCTGGCGAGAACTCCTCACACCTCCTATAAGCTAGCCCATCACTGCCCTCCTCCTCCTTTTCCCCTACATTCCCACTCCCCCTTTCTCTCCCTCTCCCTCTCTCTCTCTCTTTTAACAAATGGCATCAACAGGCCATGAAATAATCAATGCTGATGATCCATCTTGGAGCCTGTCGATATGTTAATGAGCACGCCTCATCGTTATTGCTGCCGGGTCATAAATCACTGCCTCTTACCAGAATGCACAGCAGCTGGTGCAGCAAACCCCAGGCCAGGAATAAAACACTGTCTTTTAACGATTAATGTCCAAACATTCTGCTGCCCTGTGCCTTGATTGTTTTCAGATGCCAAAAAAGTAGGACGGATTGTAAATCAATAAAACAATAAGACAAAGTGTTTTAATAAAAGGAGAGGTTGCGAGTAAATCATTGCGGTGCTCCATTTAGCACTGCTTCCTGGGTAAGGAATAATTGGATACCTGGTACCCAGAAGTCATTTTTAAGGTTATAAATGCCTGTGTCAGCTAGTGGTGAGAAGCAGGCTAGCTCGCAGCCCTACATTTTTCAAATCTGCTTTCCTTTTTTTTCTTCTCTTTTTTTTCCAAGGGACCTGAGCAAAGCACAGGGTGGGTTTAGAGGCTATTTGTTTCACTGTGAGAAATGAAAAGATAACATGTTTGCATAGAGTACAGTGTAAATCATTATGAGGAGATGGTGGTAAAGGGAAGCTTTAGTATTCCCTTATTTCCTTTGCTTGAAATCGTATACTCCATACAATATATTGAATACAACCCATCCACATACAAGCTCAATGATTATTGTTAGGCTCAGTAAATGCTCATTTAATTAGTGGGTACATGGTACTGGAGCACTGGTGGAAATCACCATTTATTTGAACAGACTGTATGAATATGTAATTATTATTGGTTGATGTTAAATTGAATAAATGAAACCCAATAATAGCGTGGTCAGTGAGTGTGTGCATTTATTTGCAGATGACAGCCTATCTCATTTACATGGCACTGGTAAACAATGCTGCAAATAGGCAATTTTAGTCTTGCTCCAATATTAAAACACAGGTGAAATTGTTGGTCTAAGTGGAGTTTGGCGTCCCACAGGGAAGTGTCTTGGGTCTGTTTATTTTTCTATTATGATGTTTTAATGTGGGTATACAGTATATTTAGCATTACTGTTTTCTCATACAAATGCATGGGAGTGGAGGGCTTCTCTGCAGTGTTCTCCTACAAAAAGAAAATGTGGCATACTGCATGAAGATATTTAGTTTACTTGTTTTTCCTGCAGTGCATACATGTAAATGCACATACAAAGTAAGCGATATTCAAGAATGTAACTCTTGAGAGTTTGCTTGTTAAACAGCCATTACCTAGTCAGGTATCAAGCCATCTATTGTTGTATGCATTATATAAAGCCTATATTGCATATTTCTTTCGGAGTACAAATTGTTTTCTTTGCAGATCTCCTCCCTTCCAGCTTCACCAACTAGCCAATGGAAATATAGTATGTTGCTTTACTGTGTTTCTTTGTCATCCTGTGCTATTCAGCTACATTCTCCAATAAAAGCAATGGCCAGGTTGATGTAATCGTAATCAGAAAACATTAACATATACGCTTTTATACTATACTGTTAATAGCAAAGTCTATCACTTTGGAATAACACCCTTGTTTGGTTTTAATATTGCTATTAACGGAGGTATCCATCTTGTGACCTTGTGCTCAATGATTCAGTGGAGCTTGTAGATTGCAGTATAACCTCTATGTATGTCTCTACCGGACCTCTCCGAGCTGAACAGTTTTATGTTCTAGCCCTTGGACTTTTCCCGCAGATGATGAATCATAAACCAGGCGTTTATAGCAATGTTAGCAACTGGAATACCATTTACACCAGGGCTTTCTCATACACGTGTCCTCCCAATGTCAATATACTGTCTGTAGTAAAGCAGTGTGCTAGCCTTATAGTTTCGGATAAATTGTATTTGATGAAACCGTGTCATCATAGCCTAGTGGAACACAGACAATGGCTACCAGCTTTTCCTTGTAACAGAGAAAAGGTAGTTATCGATATTTCTCGATGTACACTTATTTCACAAGTTATTCCTTGTGTAGAAAGAAAAAGCTTATTTCAAAAGGGCTGAATACAGTTCAGTCCTAACAGCTTGACAGGTGTTTTGTTTTACCCACACTCTGTTTTTAATCTGCCTCACGCACTCACTATTAGACCAGAACACAACTGTGGACAAAGGGATCCACCCTTTTTGCTTTATGGAACCAGATAGCATGCATGCGCAAGCAGCGGACTCCCCAATTTATTAACAGGAACTGAATTTACTTCACACTGTGACAGCTCGAATTCCTGTGGCCTCTGTGGGGCCTAAATCATGCTTGCGATAGTGCAGCTCTGCATTTTTTCTCCCTCAGTGCTAAGTATTATAATGATGAATCTTCCACTCTTGCTCATGCCAGCTCTAGGCGGACATAACAGCAGTTGTTTAAGTTTTCCAAAATAAATAGAGAATATTTCAATGGAGACAGATAGCAGAGAGGAGCCTGGGAAATGGCATAATATGACTTGTGGAAGTTGCCTTTCTAAATTGTTTTTGTTACCAAGATAAGGAACATTAACTCCAGATGTCAAAGAAAGTAAATAATACATCAGTTGGCTGCAATAAATGCCATGTGCTGAAAAACCAAATGGAGATTGTTATTTCTTATAACTGCCATTTATCAATATCTGCGTCCTTTCACCAATCTTCATCTTCTATATCCACATATATGTAACCAACCATCCATATCAAATGTTATGTGTATTCCCCCTAGGTTTTCAGATCACATCTGGGTTTCTTATCGTGCTAGAACAGATGGGCCCTGTGCATCCGGTCATTAGAGGGAATTTATTGCCTTACAACATACAGTTTCATTAGACAGGCTTGCCGTTTAACATAAGTTAAAGGGAGAAACGTGTACAGTTCTTTCCTAACAGGTGTCCATTTTAATAGCAGCTCGTTCTCATGAGCAGTTGCCTTAGGTAAATCGTATCTTCAGAAATGAAAAGTAGAAATGCGACAGAATGATTGTTATCTTGTATTACAATCATAACAATTTGTTCTTTTGTGTCACTAAAATCCACTTACACCACTACCACTTTATCTCAAGCTTGCTCCTGAGCAAAGATCTTTCAGAGCAGATGAAATCTCTGGAAAAGGCTAGTGAGTGGACCTTGAGTTGTGATTATATTGTCAAACTCTTATTTCCAGGGTCAAAATTGAACTTTTATTCTCAAAGTATAGATTGTCTTTGCCAAATATGCTGACAGCAAAACTGCAAAGGCCGTGCCACGTGCCCTCAGTGCCGTTGGCGTCACCGCAAACTAGGATGTGGGAAAAGGAAAAATATTTTCAACCAGCCTGTTTACTGATGACAAGCATTTGGTAAACATTTCAGAACTTTGTAATCTCAAAGGGAAGAAGAAGCATACATGAAGTGGATGGGCTACTGCCACTGGTCTACTGAAATGTGAGCATTGCCACCCTGGGACAAATGGAAAAGTATATGTACAGTTAGTGAGAATCAAACTATGATATATAAGTTGTATGAATATAACTACTAGTTCAAATTTTGAAGTGAAATTCCCAAAGATTCCCATCCCTATAGTGCAAAGATCTTGAATGAGAGTTACCATCAACACCCACCAGTATACTCTCTCTCTCCTTTGGGAAAACTCCACACCAGTATACATTACATGGGGTCAGTGGCTTAATAATTTGCTAAGGCATGTTTTGAGATTGCGGATCATTTAGGCTTCATAATATTAATGAGGATATGTGCTTGTTAGGGTTCCTGGGAATAGCTGTTGATAGGAACAACCTGGAAGGAGTGAAAAATGATTTAACACGCTCAGCGGGAGTGCAGGATTGGACCGTCGCAGTGAGCTGTCATTAATTCTTATTGCCGAGCAAAGCAGCTTGGTGGTGTCGCAGTGAGCCGGTTTATTGCAGAATTAGTGTGATTTTGAGGCATTTGTTGTGGTGTTATACTAAATGCTAATTAGGCTCTGCAACCATAATTAGAACCTTTCGCTAGACAGACCAATTCAACTAGCACCACAGTAAGAGCATCCAGAAGATTAACACACACACACACACACACACACACACACACACACACACACACACACACACACACACACACACACACACACACACACACACACACACACACACACACACACACACACACATACATACACATATTCACACACACATACACACGTGATATCACACATGCATGCACAAACATCTCACCTTATAATTACACTCTTTTACACTCTTTTACACGCTAACTATCAGACAAGACAAATGTGGGGGTTGCAGAGGCTCTTCTCCCCTAATACCTTAATCGTTCCTTTGTTCTTGTGAGCTTTTAGAGAATGTGTGTGTGGTCTTACTGGGCATTATGTCGAGAACACCAAGTAAGAAAAGTGTGTTAAACACAGATAAACACTGGTAGGAGTTGCTATGACATGGACCACTTCATTCAGTTATTGTAAGTGGGGCTAGAGTTTTGAAAAGCCCTTGCTCACACAGTCAATGCTTTTCCTAAATAAACTCTGCCACTTGCGTGCAAATATGCAAACATACACAGAAGCTTGTGAAAGAACACGCTACACTTCTGATGAATGTAATTGCCTCGTGTTCATTACTGTTGCTGTGTCCCATAATACGGAGGATCAGAGTGCAGCATGCACATCAATCTGCAGCCTTGCCTGCCAGTCAGGCCTGCTTGTTGCCACGGCGTCAGTGGCATGGCATCCCTCTTTGGCTTGTACATTAAAACCGACGGCTGTGGGCAGCGTTCTTGCCTCTCACAGCAGACATACTTCTCAATCATCCGGTGACATGCAGTTGGACCATGTTAAAACACATAGCGGACTGAATAGACTCCAGTGGGCTGTTCCTAATGACACACCAACTATGACTTTCTCACAGGTTTAGTCTTAATTAATGAACAAAAATTAAACGAATCATTATTCACCGTAGTATTTGTAAAAACGAATGTTTATGACATCAAATGGCCACAAACAAGTAAAAACTAACAATGGTATTGCTTTTCACACAACTCTCTATTCCTATTAAAGTAAATATTCAAAATTCAAAAAGCATCAGCTAAATGTGCTTGAGAATCTGGTTTAACGGAATGGCAGCTTTCACAGTATATTTCTGATAACTAATACTGATTAATTGACGTGTAAGCACATTGCGATTTTACAGTACACATCTTCAGTAAATAGACTATAGCTTGCCTATGGTGCAACACATACTATCACAAATGTACACTGATAATAAGTCTTTAAAAATAAATATATATATATATATATATAAATCAGTTGATAGTATTGCTACAACTATTGTTATTACTAGTAGTTTTAATAATGTAGTAGTGGTAGAAGTGGTTTTGATGTAGCATATGGGCGTTAATAACATCCGTGTCCTTGAATCAATCATACAGGGGGAAAAACATAATGGGACTGGCAATCAATATGGTTTACTGAGTGAGATGAAATATGTATATAAAGTGTATAATAGGCTAATATCCATCACAACATCAATACAGCTAACATTGATGTTGATGTTTGATTATGATTGATGTTTTCCTGAACATCTGGTCCGGTGACATCACACTCATCATTCTACAAGCCAACATTAACTGTCAGATAGAGAGAGAAAGAGGAGGGGGTTGACCTAAGACGCACTAAACTGTCTGTAAATACTTGTATTATTTATATATCGGGGACTTCCATTGTTGTCACGGAACACATTGCGCTTTTGGCTACGGCCTTGGGGCCTTTCTGTGTAACACTTTATCATGTTTTTAGTCCTTATGAATAATTAAAAACTTAAATTACTTGCCATGTACAAAATTCATACGCTGGGGGTTGGGGAGGGGGATACACGAAAATTAATTTTCTTTTCTCTGAGAGTGTGACGGGAAATCAATTAATCTTGATGTATTATTTCGTGCAGGGCAGGCTACCAGCAGCAGCATAGAGAGAGTGGCTACAGCTGTTCTCATTGGAGAGGCCATATATTATACTTGGCGGCTCTGACAGCTTCTGAAGGAAAGGGGCTGAAGGATATAAGGCAGGTGAAGAAACTGTAAAAAAAATAAAATAAATAAAAATACAAATATTTTGGAAATACAAACTGTTTCCAGGGAGCGTTATAAACCGTACAGAAGTAGGACAGGATTATTGAATATACTTGTTTTTTTTAGACCCTTGCGTCAATTCCTAAAAAAAAGTGCTGTCACTCCTTCGCTGAGATTATTAACGATGTTCCTTGTGGGAAAACACTGTGCTCATTTGATTAACCGGTCATATGTGTTTGTCCCTCTGTCTACGATTTATTTGCTTGTCTGTCCTTGTTGCCTTTTTGGGGGCCAAGGAGGGTGGGAAGAGATTTTAGATTGAGATTTACCACCCGTCAGATAAATGTGTCCAGGTAATATAACACTGGGTATAGAGTGACAGAGCTATTTACTGCCTGCTTTAAAGTTTTATAACTTGTCACAGTTTGCAACTTGTTGTCGATGGCTCCCCAATTTCTCGGCACGGCCTCTGTAAATAGAAAAGCTGTACGCGGAAATGATTACTCTTTTTGTGAGGCGAAGCAAGAAAAAGAAAAATCAGGGAACAAGTATCGGCAAAGCACAGTTAATGGAGGAAAAAATACAGTAGAAGATCGACTCTAAAGACCTGAACTGCAATCTTTCCCGATCGTTCCTCCCGGCTACAATGTGATGTTACTGCACAAATGCTGAAATAATTTTCCAACTTTATAGAGTCATATAAAACAAGGGGAGCAGCAACGCCAATCCATCTGTTACATTTGATACATAGTTCTGTGTGGACTTTTCTCTAGTGCAAGTGATGGAACTGTTAGAAGTCAGTCATGTCACCTGCTTACTGTAAGATTGATCACCAGCCTGCCAGCTGTGACTGCTGATGAGTGACAAGTGAAATGTGTCATGTTGCTTTCTAGCCATGTGTGTGTGGCCAAACACTTACTTAAGTAGTAAAAAAAGAAAAACAAATTAGTTTAGACGTTTATTTGCTAGGTTGTTTGCAGGTCATTTAAAGGTATAGTGCGTAACTTTTTTTCATATACATTAATGTCAGTCACATTCAAGCCATTGCCAAATAAGTTGACAGAACGTTGATTGAGCCAATCAGCTCCACAAAACTCTCTCTGTATTTCTCAGTATTGCAGCATTTCCAAACTGGGGTCGCCCCCGACCCTGGCGCAGGAGCTCAGAAAAATCCCAAGAAGCGCCCTACAAATGTTTGTTGATTCTACTGCTAAGAAAAAACCTGAACGTACACAGCAGAAGGTTTAAAATCCATTTGCGATCTCCGAAGGCTTACCTCACGTAGAAGCATCGACGATGTTGTTGTAATTACCCAGAATTCATCATGGGGGCATCAGAAGTTACACACTATAGCTTTAAGCCTTAAATCCAGCTTCTGGAATTACCCCCCAAAAATGAACCTCTTTTAACTTATTGGATCTTAACTTGAACATAAACACTTTAGCTGAGGTCGCTTTAGATGAGATTTAGAATGAGAATAAGGAAGTGGGACCTGCAAACCTCTGTTTTATTGTCTCTCCATTATAAAGGTTGGCATGGTTTCTCCATTTTCCCCGGGAGAGAGGGGTTCATATTCCGCTCTGCTATAAATTCCATTCCATTTATGAACAGATTTCACTGGTCAACAAGTCTGGTAATCAACAATCAGTAAACATCTGTTACTATCTATTAATAACCCGGCATTGCAGATTTACGGCTGGCCCTGACGGCTGGTGAAAATGTATTCCCGCCGCTGACGAGGGGAGAGCAGGCTTGGAGCGGGGCGGCCAATTCCATTTGTTAAATGTGAGACAAATTAGAGAGCGGGAGACAACTAAATTAAAAAGCCAAATGACCGAGGCCAGATGGGAGCCCAATATAACAAATGGAACAAGTTGTGGAGGTGCCAGTTGTACAGACGCTGAGGGACACTGAGGGGGAATTGATTCAGGAGAGCCATTGGCTGAGCGGATGAAAAAGGTTATATTAACACTTACAGGAGGCAGAAAGTAGGCCTCCGTGCCCTCCAGCTTTATGTCGCAGTCATTCACACATATGGACGCCTCTGTCCACATCATCTTTTAAACCATGCTGTGTGAATGTCAGTGTGAGGAATAAACACACGGTTAGTGTTGCCTCTGACATAGGGCATATTGTCCTCACATGGCTGGAATCCCATTATCAACTGCCTTTATTCTGATGTTTATCTTTTAGATTTTGATTTGATCTTATACAGTACTGTATACAGCACCCTTTGTCGGCTTTTAAGAGTTGTTCCATTGTATACCTAAATACATAACACAACATTAACCTTTATATCTATTGAAGGAGGAGTCAGCGGTTATGGAGAACACGTGTTGTCAAAATCACTTTTTTGTCAAAGTCAGTCAATATCTACCTGTCCATATACTGTGTGTGTGATTGAAAGAAATATGCTGTTAATACACAGCCTAGGCTCTGTAAACTGGTATGTTAACAAAGGGGTTGTAAAAAGGGGCCCACCATAGCTAGCCACTTTATTATAGAGCTAATGCTATGTATTAACACCAATTTTTTTTTTTAAATCAATGAACACACAGTACGGACAGGTAGTTGACTAAAAAAAGGATTTGTCTTATGACAACACACAACCCTCAAATGAAGTGTGTATTATTTTAACGTAATGTAGCGTTCAGCATTGAGGTGCACATGTGTGGCTAATGTAGCTGCATTCTGCTTGTTGGCTGGTGATGCATCACACCTGCAGCTCTCTAGCTTAAGACACACGAGCACATTTGTATCTCGTAAATGGGTGTGCCGCACCGAGGTGAGGAACACATTTGTTTGGGTTAAAGACTGCATGTAAATGAAATAGATCATGAACATTGCCATTGTGCTAATGGCTTACAGCACTTTTACTTGTGGCGTAATATTTTATTTATGTCCTTTTTGGATTAAGAACCATAGATGGGGTTCTGCTCCATGGCCCTTTTCCAACCGCAAAACAAGCAGTATTTACTCCACTTCTCCCCGTGGCATGTGCAGATCAGGGAGTTTTGAGTGGGAGATTAGCTTTGGGTTAATGAAGTCTGCCGTGTGGAGAGGAACGGCTATTACTCTGTAATGTAGAGTCTTTTAATTTGCACTGTGACAGTCAGGGCCTAATGTGTTATTTTTACATTCTGTTTTAGATTGCACAAAGTGGTCACTGCTATTTGTCTTACTCATTTAAATCACCATTATTCAGATGTATTGGGAGATGATACATGAGGCCTGCACTCAAAGCTTATACTTGCCTTCCTGGTTACTGAATAATAATACAAAAATGCCTTGCCTGGGACAGTAACCCAGCGGTAATGTTCTCCTGAAAGCAGTCTTTTTCTTCCTCCGTGACATCCATAAGCTGTTAAAACATAATGTGCCACCATTTGTTTCTTTAATCTCTTGCCTTTTATCCCCCTTTTTCTGCTCTTGAAGCATCATTACGGGAATCTCTTTTTTCATCACTCACTCGAAAAAAAAAAGAAATCCCATTTTTGTTTTTCCGCTGGAGATTTCCTCCTGTGCAGTTACTTACAGTGGCCCCCTCTCCTTACCTCTCGCCTCTGATAAAGGAAGCAGGAACTGACAGGGGCTATTTGTTATGGGGACGAGACAGGGGTGACACGCACTAGATTATAAAATGCAGAGACGTGCAGAGGTCAGATAAACAATTTGCCACCAAACTTGGCTACCCATGATGCTCTCTGCTCCCCCGGTCTGCTCAATATCAGAAAAGGAGGAGGGGAAGAGGAGGGGATCCACGGGTTCTAAGGGAAGGAAGGTGGGAAGGATCATGTGAGTAAGGAAGGGGGGGGGGGGGGGGCAGAGGAGCACAAAGGAACAGTGAGAGAGCCCCCCTTGGCTGATGGCAGTCAGGTTTGCATTTTTTTCTTCTCCCCTCTCCCTCTCTGGGTTAATTCACAGGATGAAAAGCTGCTCTGTGTGATGTGTCATATATCAAAGACAGGGCATCAGTAATCTTTGCTCAAGGGCACCGATAACAGACAGATAGACATGTGAATGAGATGAAAAAAAAGCAACTCATCCTTTTCTGCTACCACCACGGAGGAGATAAAACAAGATTTATGACTCATCTCAGACCACATACCGGCTGCGCCGACCATTTTTCACCTGCTCCAAAAATTGGTACTGGAAAGCAATCTGCTTGTCAGTGTGTCCATCAGGTGCTTCAGGAGGAAATTGGGTCCTTCGGGCTTTTTTTGCTGTGCAGTCAGCTATTTTCTTTATAGCAGTTTTGTTTTTAATAGTATCCATAAATATATGTAGGGTTATAAGTACCTTTATCACCCAAGGAGCTTTTCCACACACGATGCGGACCCACTGTGCTCTGGTGGTGCTTGTTTTCGAACTGAGAGCTTCCTCTGTGTGTGGACACTGCAATCCAAAAAAGCTGCAAAGTTGCTGCTGTGTTGATGGACAGTGATGAGACGGGGTGACAGCTGCCTTGTCCAGTTTGACAGACAGAAATTTGCCTCGATGTGAAACCAAATCACTTTTGTCGACCCAATCAGAGAGTCATATCAGATTGAGCGGGGCAAAAGTAAAACCTTCAGAGAGTGAATGGAGTGAAGGCATGATGCTGTTTGTAAATGTTAGTATAGTTGATACAGTATATGGGCATACCTAGGTAAAGTACATAGGAAGGTGAAAAGTACAACAGTGGTTTCAAGCCAGTGTATGGTGAGAAAGGCTTAAGGATTCTATCTCAAACAACTGTAAGTTAGTATAACACAACGGATTCACGCCTCATAACACAACAATGAAACAGTGAAATCTACTCTTATAATACACAGCATGGGACCAACAAATAAACAGCTGCACTTAGTGATAATCTCATATCCACACTGACAGTGAGCGTGAGGATAAGGAGAGGCTGTCCAAACCTCATCCTAAAAAAGTTACAGACTGACCACAAAATACTGCTGGACATTGCTACATTTCATGGAAGACCATTGAAAAGAAACTGTTACACAGGCTTGGCTTTACTCATTTTAATGTGAGCCTGGTTTAGCATTGGTTGCTATGTTTGCTGGTCACATAGCAAAATAATCAATTTAGAATTGAACTCAGTCTTAAATGACTCATATTAGGACTGCATATAAACAAACAAACACAAAACTTTATTCAGACATTTGTAGCGTGTGAGTTATTGATATCAGTTTATTGTTAACCATCCTTTTTCATTCCTATCATAGGCCTGTATCCAAAATGTATTTCTCCTGTGTGCTTGTGCTACTCTTATTCAGTATGTTGTGTCTGTAATGTTGGATAATGTGAAAAATTATTAATGAAAATAGTCAACAGCGGGCATCCTGGGCATACGCCTTTAGCTGTGCACTTTGATTGTCCGCTATAAACAGGTTGGACCTATCAAGATCTATCCTGCTATGATGCATTAAAAAATCTAAAATATTGGCCAAATAGAAGGCCCATTAAAGGTTTATTTTGCCATGTCCCCAAAAACTAAAGGAAATGAGCCTATAGTCCATCTGGCCAGGATGATCCTTTAAGGCCTATGTCATGACTATGGTTGGGTAAAGAAACAGGCACATATCATGTTCTGTCTATAAATTAAAGACCGTGTGTAAAACAAACAGTGGAACTCCTTGTAACATTCTGGGACTTATATTGTAGAAATGTCATAGTACTTGAAGTTTGGTTTTCAATACCCGGGCTAGTTTTAAGTGCAGTTCAACAGGTGGCAATAAATTGTGCCGGACACATTTTTCAGATGTGTAGCATAGGCTTCTACTGCTTGGCTGTGTGATTTTTCCAAGCGCTTCCTTGGCTGCCATGTTGGAATGGGGTATTAGAGTGGTCCTGCTGTGCACGGAGTGTTGATGGCACACGGAGCTGCATGACTCTGGCTGTTATGGATCAGGTTCCACTTGGGGGAAGCATTTGAAGCCTCCCCTGGGCTTTCACACAGCAAGTTTTCCTGGGGACAGAAGGATCAGCTTAAACCAACAGGCTTGTTGACTTTGATATCCTATCTGATACCAGCACTTCCACAAGTTTACACCCCTGCAAACAGGCCTGACACTGGAATATCCTCATTTGGGCTAGCTAGGGGATTTGGCCCACCGCAGGGGGTTTTGAGGTTTTGTGTTTCTGCCTGACGTAGATGAGCGAAGGTTTCCATAATTCGACTGGTGTTCCCCTGTTGCACGCCACAGCAGCCTGTGAGAATGAGAAACAGGCCAAGGAGAGAGGGGAGGGCAGCATACAGTATACCTGCCCCAGCACAGCAGGCAGATGTTCTACCAGGGTCATTGTGAGTTGTAGCAAGAGAAAAAAGGAGGGCAGGCGGATGTAAAACACTCACTTGTTTTGCACATTGTCGCGTTCACCTCTTGTCTCAGTAGCCCCCTGAGCTCTGTCCTACCTGCTGTTCCTGTCTAGACCCACTTGCCAACTGTGACATCTGTTCCCGAGATGAAAGCACCGGCAAAAAAAAATCTGAATGTCAATATCCTTCGCGGTGGACAGACGAAATGAACAAACGGAGGAGTGTCTGTCACTGTGCGGCAATCATCCTTCAAATGAAAGGTTACCGCGCCACATTGTGCGCTGGAGAAATGACCATTTTTAATCAGACGGCGGGGGGGGGGGGGGGGCACATCCGTCAGAAGCTCAGTTAAAGCTGCAGTTATAGGAGCCAAGGAGAGCAGAGACTGATCAGTACAAATCATTTTACCTTCTCCCCCCTCCCCCGCTGACAAAACAGCCCTAAATATGAAAAGGCCACCAGGGGATTAAATATGACTCCTCTAAGGTTGTCCTTAGAACGTTCAGATGATCGAGTGAGGAGGGTTTATTCAAGGCTGATAGGAGTTTACATTAGCCATGTGTGGATGCTATTTTCAGTATGGTTTTTTTGTGTGTAAGTTTGACCGTATCAGCGGCAGAAGAACTTAGGTACTTTGGGACTGGATTTAAGGAGCAATATTGAAGAGAAAGTGTCTCAATTCAGGTTGTTATTTCTTTCTCTGTTCTATTTTTTTGCTGTGTGCCTTTGTGGGTTTTATGAAGAAAGCTAATCGCCTGTCTTGACTAAAGGAATAAAAATATATTCTCATCACAGCATTAACAGCAGAAGAATGATAGTTTATCAAGCGAACATCACGGTCACCCTTGGTAACCTCTTTGTGATGGGATTAGGGTTTGGTTGTGTCATGCACTCGCCCATTACATACATGATTGCGATTTGTACTTTTCATCTTATATTATGTTGGCAGGCTGCAGAGGAACGTGGTATGGTTAGACAGCACGATCTAACACAGAATTGCCCCCATAAATGGGTGAACTATTATCCTCTACATTTCCTATTTTCTAAATGCTTTGTCTGATCAGAGCCCCACTAAAAGCGGTAAGTTAAGACCTTGGGGTTTGCCCTATCCGAAGGCCTTAGCCTTAAGATTACATCTACAGAGAGGTTGAAAATGTTCAGAGCTGGAAAAGTAATTGCAAAGCTAAGGTTAGTAATTTTGCGGTATTAAATTGCCTGTCAGAGCTAAATGAAGTAGGGCTCCTGCACTGCCAAAAGCCATACGTGCCTATGCGGAGAGTGGTGTAGCTTTACCCGAAGAAGGTAGTATTTTCCTCTACCACATCATTTTATCATTCGGCCGAGTTCATGGTGTTGTTTTAAGAGATTTAAGTCTCATTACCCCAACCTAGGCCCTTCAGTGATTTATACCGTTATTACAGCACTCTCTCTCACACAATAGAAATGATGCATGAATCACATTTGTACTGTAAGACAAATGTTTCTCCTAGGCAAAGAGAGACACTGTAGCTAGTTAAAGGGACCCTCATTAAGCTCTCGTTATTGGATAAGTGGCTCTCATTTTCTCTGTGAGATTCCGGGCCTGACTAACTGGGCTTTATAACTCTCGGAAGATTACAGTGTAGCATCGCTGCAATGTTAATTTGTTCGTTTGCGATGTGAGCGGGAGTTATGCATTTATTTTCAGTGTCCAAATCTGTGTCACTGACCTTCAATTCCTGCTGAGTCCAACACCTGCTGACCCCGCTACTAAATTCAGTCAGGGATGGATATAAATATGGGCCCCTAAAGCTGCCACTGTCCAGACAACTCATGGTTCAGAGCTGTTTTACATCTTGTTTTATGCACTCTGCAAGGTCATATTTTGTGACCTTTTTCCATTTAAAGCAGCCTTACGAAAATGAAAGAGGAAATGAGGGTGAGATAATAGAGAAGAGCAACTAATGATTATTTTAACATTGATTATTGTTAAGATGGTTATTGTCCTCCCTTATGTTTGTATTGTTAATTTAATATACAGCTCCAATGACTCTAGAGCAGCTTTAATGTTATATTCACCACCGAAAAAATAATGGTTTGAATTTTTTTTAATGGTTCCGAACTTATCTAACCTATCCTGTTTGAATCTAGGTCAGGGACCAACAATATAGCTATAATAAATACTATTAGACAGAGTATAAAATAAATAAACTTGTAATAACATTTTGAAATAGGAGAACAAAGAGACGGTATGAGAAGATGGCTTTTAAGTGTCTCAATGTGTGTCTATTCCTCCCGTGCAGTTTATTCGAAGGCTATCATTTTCTCAAATTCATAGCTGAAAATTGTCATTGATTTGTTCGGATGACAGATGCTAAGAGCTCCTCTATTGACGTTCCCATCGACAGTTTCAGTAAATTCCACATCTAATTATCAATCCCTGCCCAAAAGATACACCTTTGTATACTGTGAGAGGATGTCGATGGCATAGGGGCGCATTGTTCTAGAAAGACGTATTGAGCTGGGTGTCACCTCGCTGTGATTTAGGTCATAACGGTGAACATTCTTTTGTTGTGTGGCATAATTAAACCTGGTATGGATGACTCCCAGAATGTTAAAGACATCACCAGAGAAAAGATCTGTGTTGTTGATGGCCTTTTGTGCTAAAGGGATTCTCTCACTCCCCTCTTCAACTAAATAAGCCAACACCCTTTTTCTCCTTTTCCATCTCCCCCTCTCCTTCCCTAGAAGCAATTTTATCAAAGGCAAATTGAGATAATTTGGCGACATAGTATTGACCTCTTGCTCAAATGATTTATAATATCAATGAATCTCTCGCCCATTATTAATAGGGACTCAGGTTAAGAATGTATTATAAATAAATCACTACCTTTCTCCTGCAGTAAATGGTATACTAATTTTAGCAGAAAGTTATCATTTCAGGATATTCATTTCAAAGCCATTATAACCAAAATAACGTCATAATCATGCCCTACTATATTGAATTCCTTGAAATGAGTATAACTTCCTCTTTTTTCACTTTGTCCTATGTGAAATCTACAATCTGAATGTATCCACTCCAGGGTATAGTGCCCTCAATGGCTAAAATAGACTACTTTAAGTCACCCCTGTTGACCACTGAGACATTGACAGGCTCTTTGGTTTGAATGACATCTGAACCTGCCAGGGGCACCAACCTGCCAAGGGCCCTTCAGCAGGTGCCAGAACCTGACACCTCCTCAAGGCACTGGGAGCAAAGTGGTGGGTGGTGGTGGTGATGCTTTCTGGCTTGATGTTGGGTAGGAATAGTAACACGATGCTGGAGTCCCCTGCCTTTTCCCACAGTGTCCCCTGAACCACCACTCTGCGGCTCCACCGGCTAACTAACGGCTCACTTGACTGTGGTTACAGGAAGACCATTGTTGGGAAAGGACAACATTCAGAAGGGGGGAAGTGGTGTAATCCTGGCTATGTCCTGGATCAGTCAGTTTGGATTTCACACAGGCCCCTGTGATCAGGCCCTAGTGCAGCCAAGGGGCCCCTGGACAAAGGGCCCCTTAGCGAATAGGCAAGCACCTTTATCCTAAAAAAAAAAAAAAAAAAAAAAAAAGCTACATCTAAAAAATGAGCCAACTATTGCTATATAATTAATTAATTTTGACTGGTTTAGGAAAGTTGAAATGTAAAGTTATAGTATTTTATAAATTAATTTAATGATTATTCTCTCAGATTACTTCCAAAGCACTTCTCTGTTAAAGCTAAAGCATCATGATTTTTCTTTGAAACTTATCGTTATACCTGCATGATTCATACGCCCCTCTGCATTTCTCAAGTCTGAGCACCTCTCAACAGTATATGACAGAGTGCAGGCTGTCTCAATTGTTTCAATCTTCCAAATGTTTTCCTCCTTGGGATTATCTGTGTAGAGAGAGAGAGAGCTATCGTAGCTGTGCTAAACAGTGCTATTTTTCATTGGTACAGTAGGTGGCTTGGAAAAGGGCAATAAAGTCACGTCCAATGTGAGTCATGTTTTCTTTCATTCAATTAGACAGACTCTAGCCCACACAAATGACATTGAAATAAATTGATGTAATGACAAGAATTCTAAGCCTTGCAACAGTGAGAGGTGAAAATCCTCCCCTGCAATTTCAGGCTTTGCACTTGGCATGGCATGTAATATGATCTCAGTTGAGTCTAAGGAAAACAAATCCCTTTTTTTTTGCCCCCGTTTTACATACAAGTGTAAGAGATCGTAAGGCATTTGTTGTTATTTCAAGAGAGAGAGAGAGAGAGAGAGAGAGAGAGAGAGAGAGAGAGAGAGAGAGAGAGAGAGAGAGAGAGAGAGAGAGAGAGAGAGAGAGAGAGAGAGAGAGAGAGAGAGAGAGAGAGAGAGAGAGAGAGAGAGAGAGAGAGAGAGAGAGAGAGAGAAAGCTGCAGGGTTTGCTGCTTCATTCTCCACCTATGCTTTGGAGAGCAGATAATTGCTCCATGGCCAGAAGGCTTTGATTGGCTAGCTAGTTAGTGATCAGAGCAGCGATATGTCTGGCTCTCTGTGGACACCAGCAACTTTATATAATAGCGCACGGCAGAGACAAGTGGGCGGGAGTTGCTTTTAATTCTCATTTTCTTTATGACCTCTTACATGGGTTACAAATGTCATGTAATGCCATACAATTTAAAGTTAGCCATGGGTATTTCAAGCACTTTTGAGAATTGTAAATCCATTATAGATTTGACCACAAGCATGCACCGCATGTGGGGCAACCAACTTATAAACCGCTTTGGATAGATTTGAGTTCTGAAAAGAAAGTAGCTAAATCTCTTAACATATTGTATGGTTCAAGGTATTATCTTGCTTGTCTTGGATTGTTTGAAGTCTGGCATAATTTAATACAATTTTCAAACGTTCTCTTTTCTTTCAATCTGCCTATTTCCATGCACGAGGCATGAGGTGGCTGTGCGAGATTCAAAAGTTTGTAACGGCTTCATATTGTTGCTCAGATCATTCAAAGCTCTATTTAAAAAAATATATATGTATACGCACATATGTATAGATACTGTATATATTATATACTGTATATACAGTTTATATTTATACAGTGTGTATATATATACATATAAAAAAAACACACACACACATACATACACACACACAACGTAAGTATGTACTGTATGTTCACCATGCATGACAGGTTGTGTAAAGGGGAATACAAATAGGACAGTCGGGTGATTAATGATTATCTTTTCATCCAGGTCATTACTCGGCTCATACCTTTTCAAACAGCTTTGCCAATCAAAGTGCTGGTTAATGAAGATGGGAGAGTGATTGAGTGCAGCATGGCTTTTCTAAGTAGTAACATAAAATTGTTGTCCAGGAGGGGCAGAATGTCAAGGCAGATACATGGCCCCATAAATCTAACAGAAGTATCATGGCTCACATGTGATTATTGCAGTACAGATTTATTTTTTGAAAGGTGATGATCCAAAATATTTTTTTGCGCAACTTTGTTTGCATGCAATTGAAATAGTTTATTTATATTGTTGTGTCAAGTTACAATTTCCCATGTCCCTGTTTACTGCACAGAGAGATAATTCTACATCTTGACAATGTCATCATTTTCTCCTGTCACATCATATTGCACTTGTATAATGTAAAAATGCATGCTACTTATGCGTGACACTTTATGTACCTTTGCCAACTGAGCTACCACGTGTTTGTTTTGTGACATTTATTTAATACTTGTGTGAAACCTATCGGGGTCAAATGCCTTCTGTGCGTCGGCTCACTGAAAGGTGTTGGGCAGAGTCT
The DNA here is from genome assembly GCF_949987685.1 of Ammodytes marinus. Classification (NCBI taxonomy): domain Eukaryota; kingdom Metazoa; phylum Chordata; class Actinopteri; order Uranoscopiformes; family Ammodytidae; genus Ammodytes; species Ammodytes marinus. Next base: position 7,557,684 of record NC_137215.1, on the reverse strand, counting down.
GCATTCCTCTATGGAGCTCCAGCTCTTTGACAGAAAGAAAATCCTTCCAAAAACCCCAGGGGGTCCTCAGTGTTAGTGAGCTTGAAGCCGCAAAGAAGACCTCTTTAACATCACACACACACACACACACACACACACACACACACACACACACACACACACACACACACACACACCAAACTGTTAAAACAGTATCATGTTGTTGTGGACCCCCTTTTGTCCCCTCTCTTTGTCCTGTCTGTAAAGAAATTTGGGTTGATGTTTGTGATGGCAGGGATCCCTCTCAACAAATAATGTCGAGATTGAAAAGAGGATTCTTCCTCTTTTCACTCTGGAGCCTTCTAGTCCGCTGCAAGTTTACATGACCCTTCAACTCCCCTCTACACAGGCTGTTGAGTTCTGTTCAACAGCTTCTGTTTGGGCATATAAGGAGGCATTGTTGCCGGGGTCACGGCGGAGGGATTCTAAGTTTAGTGGTTTATGTAACGAGGCCTTGCCTAATGCCTCTGCCTCACAGTTCTCTTGACGGATCATGTGAAAGACACCAGGCCAGAACAACAACACTGTATGTGCTGACATGCAGGGATCTATTTTTTTTGCCAGACTTTTGAACAAACACAAAATACCTTATTGAAAGAAAATGGCCTTGATGTTCGCACAACTGCACAACTGCACAACTGCACACTGGGTTGTCATAAACTATCCAAACAAAATTTAAAAAATCTACTTTTTTTTCCAGAACTTGTTTTAGAATGTCTGCAGGTAATTTATATCCTCTAAATTGTCAACACATCCTGTCCTGTCTGTCACTTCTTGGCTAGAGTGATGTTGAGTTGTTTACTCGAGCCCATCAACTCACTTTTCACTCTCACTTAAACTGAATGAGCGTTCTGCATCTACAATATTTCACTAAGCCCGTTTTGACAATGTTGGATGTGTCCATCACTGCATTTCTTGCTCAAGGACGACAAGACAATGGATTTATTAGGGAGACAGATGAACTATTTCCTTTTTTTTTCAAACCTCATCATTCTGTTGAGTGAGTAAAACCTAGACAGTTGATGTGCACATGACAGCTGTCACATTCATCACAGTCTTGTCACAAACAAGACGGGGAAACGTAGTCTGTTGTGTCTGAAAATTCACAGCGCAAACATAGCTTTTAGTTAAGTGTAGCCTGCCATCGGGGCTCTGTGTAGGCTCATGAAACACTTGGCATTTTGACTCGTGCTTGTGATTTATCTTGCCTTGAGACATAATTTGGTCTGAGCCGGCAGCAAAATATATACTTGGATAAACGCTATGGCTTTGAGTTGAAATAAACAAATCCCTAATGCCCTATCAATGTCCTTCCTGTTGGAAACAGAATAACTCCTTTCACTTACCAAACGGAATATATATCATCAGATAAATGCTCCCTAGAAATGGGAAACCAGGGACAGGCTTAACCACTTCTAAGCCCTGCTTCCCCGTAGACTTGTGTTTATGATAAAGGGTAATGAATGGAAAGTGGGTTTTATCAGTGAAAGATGGAGGAATGGTTAGCTGTGAGTGATGCTTTTCGTCCCACATGGTGCAATCAAGGCCTATTTTTGAAATATGGTCCCTCGCGTCTTTGTAGAGCAATTTTTGTGGATATTGGCTGTGGGATTTTGCAGGCCCTGCTGTACAGTACGGAGGGCAAGTCTTGTTATCTTGGGATACAGCAGAATTGCTTGGCATGCAAATCACAGACAACTACTTTTATACAGCGTAACGTCAAGGATACTTTAAAAAACTCGGAAGCCATATCCTTCATTCCATTGGTTTGCATGTAATTCAATCTTATTGTGTGTCAATAAGTCTGTCGGCAATTAGGCAAGACAATACGTTTTAGGAGGTCCACTTACGATCATTTATGCTCCATATTCGGAGTGTTCTTAGCACTGCACAGTCTCATCACGTGCCTCTGTCGGCTTGATTCCTCCTCCATCTTGTCTTCTCGCCCGTCTTTTTCTTTTAACCTGTCCTTGTTCCTGATCAGACCTGGCATTGAGTTGATTCAAATAGGTGCTGCTCAATGAGCATGGACACTCCCACCCTCTAGATTGGATCGGCATCAAGAGAGGGATTTCCTATTGTGCCGATCAAATTAATATGCACGCTCAACCATCTTGTGCAATGATTTCTTTTCCGTGAGTATCAGTGAAAAAAACATGTGGTCTTCCAGAGTAAAGAGAGAGTGCACCCGTACGCTGGGCGTTAGTGAGCTAAACAACACTCATCTGTTTTAATCTGTTACTTCTAATGGAGAAAACAAATAATAAAAGGTTACTGCTGATCAATAGCCTGCACAAACACAACCCATCGGTCTGAAAGATTAATAAATTATGGTTTCATTCAAAGAGAAGGGATACACTACCCAGTTTCGTTGATTAATTTTGCTCGTGCCTACTAACACCTTATGTTGTCCCTGCACACTATACTGTTTTTTTTTTCATCAAGCCCTAATTGACTGTACGATTCTGCTGAAGTGTATTATCAATCTCTATCTGTTTTGTGTGGAATGGCATTGATCAATGGAAATAGCTTTCCTTTGTTGACTGAATTGGACAACGTTGCCAGCCACTACTCGGGCCGTGTAATGGAAGCCTCTGAGAAACCCAAGCCACCAGATCAATAAACCATTGAAATACGAAGATTAAATCCCAGTTTTCTCAATGATTACAGGCTCGATGGCTAAATTTGTTACATTTCAAAAAAAGTTTTTCTTTTTCTTTTGGTGGTAGAAGTGTTTCTCCAGGAAAAAAAGGGCCAAACAACCATCTCAGAGATTTTCTTCTCCCTTCTCAGCCTCAAGCCTATTAAAATTCCTCAGAAGTTTTTTTTTTTTTTACATATCACTACATCAAGTACACATAAATTATGAATGTCTCATACAGCAGCCTTGCACTTGTAGCCCCCGGGTTCCCTTGAAACTGATTTGGTGTCTATGAACTTTGTTGTTACAAGGCCGAGAGAAAATTGGAGTAATATGCTCTCTCTGTGATTCATCATTCACAGCTCATAATGCACAACATGCCATAATAAACACATCCACCTTCATGTATTACTTTTGAGATTGTGTTTGTTTTAACCATTAATGAATTCACTGTCATAAAGTCGGTTTTAATATTTATGCTTGAGAATGATTTTGTCATAATAGGGCCGCGCATTTAAATCCCCAGCAGGGATGACATATGCTTCTTTCAGACATCACAGGCAGACTTGGGATTTTCTTCAAGATGCAGACGGGTCATCTGAGTGTACATGATACTGGTTACATTTCTGTGCAACATTAATCTTGTTCTAACAATTTATTTGAAATAGAGTGAGACCTCTAATTGAGTCAGATGTATTAAGGGAATTGCACAAACCAGCGTCTGCCATCTTTGTTTTCATAATGTGAGATAGGGAACAGATATACAGTGAACCTCAGTTTCCACACTTCACACTTTTTGTTCAAGCTAGGCTTTTAGGTCATAGGGAGGGTACAAAAACAACTTATTCTTTGACAATCGACAATCAACATTAGCCATCACAATATGTAAATAAACATCCAATATCTATGCTATAACTTTCAGATGTGATGCTTAAAAGCTTGAGGTTTGGTATATCCCATGCTTTCATCTTCTGTCAATTACTGTATCCAGAAACCATAACCAAAACATAATAACATAATAACTTGCCACCAATATCCAAACTTTAATGCTATTTGTTTAAAAACACGTACTGTATTATGCAAGGCTTCAAAGCTTAGCACTGGCTGAAAAAGCGACCCTATGATTTGGATTATAAATAAATAAGAAATGTTTGTCTTTCTGTCTTGTTTAGAAAATGCCCTGCAGTCTGTCATAACGGCTATACCCATTCTTTAATCCTACAAATAAAAGGAGAACAATAGTGGCCATTTTCTCATTATGCTTGACCATCTTTAACGTTTTTGGCACTACACTGTTCAGTAAAATATGTCGTAACTGGAAGCAATTACCCTCATAATGTATTGTAGCTGCAAAAAAACTTTTGACATCAATTGACTAGATCCAGTCGTGAAAATGGGACGGCGAGAGTAAGATCCTGGAGTTACGAGTGGTAGCAGATGACAATTACTAGCTTGTCTTCATTTACTGTACATTTGTCAAAAGTTTTAGCCTTGGGCTTTGGCATCAAGCTGGGTCTGTTTTTTGGCTCCCTGGGTATGATTTATCCCCATCAGTCCAGCTGAGGTTCTCCAGCTGTTTGTAAGACGGATACGTCTGCTGGTTCATGCTGAATATGCTTTGCTATTCGAGAGCATCCATCTCCACTGTTGCAGGAATCCTTGGCTTATCCTGAGACCCAAAACATGCTGGCATAAAAACACCTGTGTTTTTAGGCTCGGGGCCTCTCCGACACACTACAACCTGGTTACAACGTAGTTTGATTCATAGGCTATATGATCATCAAATACCACAACCAAAAAATAAGATTTAGTTTAGGTTGTTGGGTTGAATCGTTGAGCTGGATGCACCATGGCAACACCAACAACAACAAAAAAAGTCATTGTAAGTCATTTCAGATCAAGTGCATAGTGATGTGATGTGAGCTGTCATTGTACTCGATGATAGGTTTGCGTTGTGCAACCTTCGCTTGTTCTATTTGAGTCACCTTTATCTAATTGTGTCAGCAGCACATTAACTACTCGGGCATTGTTTTTTCTCTCACTGACTACAACTGGTCCCAAGGACATCTGACAGCCTGTCTTCACTCATGACCTTATTTATAGCTTATTTATTGCCCTCTCATGTCCCTAGAGTTTCACAAAACTTGGATTCCCAGGCTTGGAGGAAAGCAGGCGGTGTGTCCCGGTGCCTGATTCACGTCTGTTCTAACCATCCCCCCCGTTCTAAACTTGTAACCAGCTGCACATCAAAAGGAATATGATTTATTAGGGGCGCAGCTCCCCAGGACTTTGAACGACCAATCGACTTGTTTATCCAAGTTAACATTCTTGGCCATATCCATATATTTTCTGTTTGCCCTTTCATGTGGTTCTGCAGGGATACATCCACTGGCTGCTGGGGTTATGGTCCTCCTACGGTGAAAGTATGTCGGCTGCTTATGTCACTCATGAAGGATTTGGGTCTGGGCCATGGCAGTGACATGGATCAGTTCTGTAACCGTTCCTTCAAGGCATTACATAATTGATGTCTTTTCATGGTGCTGCGGTTAGTTGATGGCACACAGGGGGTGATTCCGTTAAGAGCAGGCATCATTGACTCTTTTCCCTTGAAGCTGCCCATCTTTTAGCCCTTCCGAATCCCTCAACCCTTTTTCCCCCTGCCTCCCTCTCTCTCTCTCTCTGTGTCTCCCAAATGGAAAACATGTGGCAGGAGTTGTCATTTGTTAACGTATGGTAGAAAGAGTGAAGCAGGCCAGGGGACGGCTCATCAGGAACACTCATTCAGGATGATGAATGGAGCCAAATACACATTTGTCCGTAAAACTTGCAGTGTGGATCAGCATCATTAGGCATGAGGAATAGGTGGAGCCCGCTGAGAAGTGAATGCAGCAAACAGATGTTACAGATTTTCACCAGCATCTTTCATCCCGAGTGCTGTCATTAATAAAGTTGAAGGTGATCCTCTTGTTTTCATCTAATAAGTCCAAATAAAGTATGGTGGGATTCTCGGGAAAATTGCTGAACAAACTGAATATCGCCATGGCTTCTTAAAGAAGGGCCCGAGGTCGCCTGTCTAGTTTGGAAGTGGGTCTTGGCTGCATGGCACTGCAGTCAGGATGCTAGAGTGTCATGTGTTTTAGTTGTTGCATGCTTATGAAGTCATCAAAGGAATACATTTCAGAAGAAAACACTAACAATGTGTCAAATTTAAAAGAAAAAGTCCTATTTTTGGGGGAGTATATGAAAAGGTGAAATGCAAATTGTACCTGCATGTCCCCTCTTTTAAATTCCGGACAACGCTGAGAACATTGAACTGGTTCTGCAGAAAAGGACAATTGGGTTTGGCGTTGTACACTGCTGTGTCAATCTTAAGCTGCCCTGTGTGTGTTTTTTTTCTGTGAGATGCTGAGTGGTTGCAGCTGATGCCATGGGTATGTCAGGTGACTGAGCCCCATGTTCAAGCAGCTTGGCCCTGTTGTAGAGGGCCTCCATCTTTGTCAGCCTTGTCTCATCTTATAAACAGGCCCAGACAGGGAAGCTTTACCATGAATAATGCCTCGGGCCCGTAGAATCCCAACACCTATAAATCTTAATAGAGGTTCCCAGATTCCAATGGGCGGGCCACATCTCTTTCCTATAGCCTGCCCAGCTCCATTCCACCTCCCATGCCGAGTCTCCCATTTTCTCTCCCCAAAGTAAACCCACAGTGACTTGTATTTGCCCGTGCCATGATTTACCTACACACAGGATTACATGCATACAGCTCATAGAAATCAATGAAAAATGTCAAGAATGCTTAGCCTCCTGCGGTTTGCCCAATGCAATTTATCACTCTGGGAATGAGGGGAAGGGAACGGGCTTACAAATGGAGTCTGATCATTGGCGTTGGTTCTCTTGTCAAATACTTGAAGAGTGTATTATTCATTTTCTGTAAGGTAAATTGCACATGGTTGTGTGTTTGTTTCAGAGGGACTAGTAAAGTCCCTGTTTACTGCATTAAGTATGGAAACCTCTATGAACTGATGTGTAGTGTTTACTGCAATTCCCAAATCATATTATACAACGCATTGTAATACAATAGGGTATTTAGAAAAATCCTTACATTTTTTCAATACTTTTTCCTCTATGTTGCACTGTTTTTAAAATGAACCCATTTTCTTTGTTAGCCGTTAGTAAAGCTATTATCTTAGCATGTTATTTTGTGCTTATATCTTCCATTTAAATCAACATAGAAATATAAAGAGGTTCTAGCTTAAAAATATTCCCTCTGTGTCGTTTCTTGACCCGCGCGCTTGAGCTCCATCGGTCAGCTTGATGTGAATTACATGTTGCATTTTTCATGCTCGCCAACTGAATTATATTAAATGCCTTTCAAGTGAAGGAAAACATACTTATACATGAACTGATCTCATGTATATTAGTGTCTCACTAAGCGGACAGTCATTGAGAATGCTGTGGATCATCTTAACCCTAGCTGGGTGTGTGTTGGTATGATGAGCAGCACACATATTGACACTTTGAGAGACGTCTTGCTTTGATATGTCCATCTTTGCCTTTGGGCTGAAGCTGGTCAACACGATACCCACTCATTCCCCAAATTGAGCCTGCTTGAGATTCATCATTCATAAATTGGGAATATGTCACCCTTTTGAAGTGCAATTACTGTGCATGCTGAGGAGGTAGATTTTGTGAATTTGCTTTTTCAGTACACCGCCCCAAATTAGTTTTGAGTATGTAGGCAAGTCGAACGTAATAGATAACAAACAGATTGACTTGCTAATTTACAAAGGCAACGGTTGGCTTAGTGTGGTATTTTTATTTTAGCATCCCAGTGCCATAAATTCATAGAATGAATATGCCATTCCTCTGATTCAGTTACTTTGGCTTTGTTCCAGGCTTTGTAACACTTTGACAAACAGCTCTATATTCCTATACAGTTATGAACACATTCATTGCAGCCCAATGATCACTGAGTGTTTCTTTAGAATCACTGTGGTGTAATGCAACGAGTGCTCCTACAACTATTGCTCTTGCCTGGTTCAAAGATAAATTAGCAGCTTCTAAATAATGCAGCGACCCCTAATTCTCTTTGATTAGTGGCAAGTTAGATGATAGCGACCCATTGAAATTGATCATCAGCATAAATAATGACTGAATGAACTGATAAAATGCAAAGTTGCCGGGCATCATAAATCAAATGAAAACCACTTGGTGTGGAAGTCATTGGAATTAGAAGTCCATGCTCCTATTAATTATGTTGCCTTGCCAAGGCGACAGTGTTATAAATCAGTTGTGAAAGGTACTCCAGCCGGCTGGCCTGCCCAGCTAGGCCTGCTGCCTGCAAATGGCTCTGTATTCCCCCCTAATTGTTTCTTAAACAAGCCACCTCTAGGGGCTGATGGACAGAGTTTAAGATGAAAATGGAAAATGTGGGAGAAGGTTGCGCTTTATATACTGTAGTTTGCACAGTTACATGAGATCCCACAACCAAAACTATTTTGTTTCACCATTTATTATGAACAAAGACAAAGTTGTTCAACACAATTAGTATGAAAAACAAATTGAGTGTATCTTCTCCTCTCGTATTCTTGCCCGCTTTTCTTTCTTGAACATTCTTGTATCCCAAAGAGTCATTTAGAACCAAAGAGAACAAGGGGAGCGGTTGAGGTATTTGAATTTGAATCTTTATCCCAACTGCCATTTTCTCCCCAAATCCTCCACCCCAGCTTTAAGTCTGATGACGATATACAGTATGTTGCACTTTTGTTAAAGATCTTTCCAAAGATGTTCAGTGGAGTTCCCATGTGAAGCTCAAATGAGTTACATTGTTACAACATAGGTTGAAACTCCAGGAGTGTCTTTTTGCATTGTTTGGCCCATGTTAAACAACTATTTGTTATCGTCTACAAACTGACTACTACTCACATCTTGAGCAGGGCAACATTAGATTATACCATATGACAACAACAATGGCTGCCTTTCAGTCGCATTTTAACTTCATACAAACATTTCTTTGTAAATATTTATCAGTTGTGTGAACAATGTAATCACAGGTATCCATCACTGCAGTAAATGTACTGTGTGTAAGAAATATCAATTCAAAGAGAATCTTGAGTTGAAAGAGAATCACAGCAATGGATTTTGCAATACATCAGGTCAGTTCTTTGTTCTCTCTATCAATTTATTTGCTCTGCAGCTAACTGATGTTATCTGCTTTTTGACATCTTTACTGCATTGTTACCTCTGACATCCAGCCAGGCCTTTAAAAATATCACATATCTTGGGAGTTGTAAGTGTGGAGCACTGCTCATTCCCAATGGCAGCAGAGGCACGGTTATGTGTGTGCGTGTGTGTGTGAATGCATGCTTGCTACTCTATAAAGGCTCCACAATCCCACCATCAATCACACACTCCTTATTAGGTTGTCTATAACTGACTGGACTTATTTTGCGGGCTATGCTATTAGAATAATTGCATTCCTATATGCAGCCTGCTGTTCCGCTAGATTTATTTGTTTTTACAACACGGCGCTCTTATGAGGTCATACGACAACTTGTGATGCTGCGTGTAAATGTCTGCGTTGAGATGTCAGTAATGTAATGGACCAGCGCAACAATAGGACAAGATTGTATGTGTGTGTGTTCCTAGGGGTGCAGTTCCTTTGGCTTCGAAAAGTCAATGGGATGACACACCAGGTGTACTTATACTCACAGTGGCGCGGTGAAGTTGGTGGCGGGGTAAATAAATGGCGTTATTTAGTTTGAAGTAACTCTCAAACAGGTGTAATGGGTCCGTAACCTCCTCTGTATCTCTATGACTGCTCCTCTCTCTCTCTCTCTTAGCGTGGTTGGTTATCTGAAAGAGGATAGTTATCTCAATCATCTAATTTTGCCCCGGATTTCCCCCACTCTCTTTACATCACGATGAATTAGTTCCTGCACCGGTGAAACCCGGACGACTCTGGACTCACAATCTATTACATGGCTAGGGACAAAATAGCTCTCTCTTTTTTTTTTAAATAAATGAGGCCTTCTCTGTCAATCCATTACCCATCTCTCTCTCTCTCTCTCTCTCTCTCTCTACCAGTTCTCTCTACAGTACGTGGCGCTCTGTGTATGTATGTGTGCGTGTGTGTGTTTGTGTGCGCACTTGTGTAGGAAAGTCCCCAAGAAACCATTTAGGCGGTAGAATTGGAGCGGGCCCAGGCCTCAGGTGTCCGTGTCACGGTGATGAATCACATAGAACACATATTAAACCTTCCTCATGTGAGAGGGACCTGTGTTGAGCTGCACCCCTTCCCTGGCTGCCCTCTCTCTCTCCTTCCAAAAAATGAGATCCATTGACGAAAAGAAAAAAAAATAATTATAAATATGACTGTGTGCTCTTGCACATAAAGGCCGGCCTGTCCCTGAGAAATTGATTTATTGGATTCCCTGACATTTTAGTTGTGGTCGTTATGTTATATTTATGGGGGAATTGCTGGAGCCTCTCATTATGCTCCCCTAATTTATTTTACATACTTTTATGGCCGCTTGTGCTCGGCAGGCCTTTACGGCAGCTGTTATTGAAAAAGAGAAAAAGGCAAGTACATATCGATCAAGATTTACATGTTTATTGCCAAGATTGTGATTTATTTTACTGTGTTTTCCTGTTTGAGCTGAGCTGCTTTTCAGTCAGTTGTCAAAAGCACCAAGAAACCTGATGCAAATACTTCCATTGCGCCATATGTTTTACCACATTAGGTTACGCCGTCTTTTCATGTTGTGTATTTAATAAAGTAATGGGTAAGCAAAAATGTGATGTTATGGTGTGCTAGAACTGAATGATCTATTCGCTTTACATTTAATCTAATAAGCTAGAGGTTGCAACTTTTGTTTTGAAGGCAGAATTCACCAAACCAATGTTACCAAGAGGGGTCACCTCACCAAAAATGTAAACACTAACACTAACTAACATCTTTTATAGTTTAAAAGTATGTTGGATGTGTTGGAAGGGTAAAAAAGTTCAACAGCAATCATTGTTTCTCCTTTAAGGATGACACTATAAGGTACCTTGTCCAGGTTTTTCCTCCATCAAGTTATGTGGCCTTGGACATGATTAAGTAATAAAAACAATTAAATTAAATTACTTAAACTTTTGATGCATTAAATAGTGTCTCAAGATCATTCCTCAGCATAAAGGATGTGTAATTAACAGCTGAGATGAAGCGGTTATGATCGGCTTCTTATTAAATTAAAGTCCGAGAAGAGAAGAAAAAAAGAAAAAAAAGAAGGGGGAAGGCTTTCAGTGAAGCCCCAAGGAACTTGATATATGCTTATGTGGCTCTGAGCATCACCTACCATGAAATTTAGTGTTTCCAGGATATTTAACATTAAGACGTAGTTAAAATTAATTCTATGTGCAATTCCTCAAAAAGAAAGCTGACAACTAATGTCAATAAATCCTGCCTCGGGGCCCGAAATGGGGCGATCGTAAATCTGTTGCGCGGTTGCCGCCCCTCAATGTGCTAGTCAGGAGGTCGAATGGGGGTGTGAAGGCAGGGGTGTAGGGGATGAGGAAGATGGATTTGTCGGCGAGGGAAGGAGAAAGGGTGATTTGAAACCCCGGACACTGATTGGTGGAGATGAGGCTCCTGGGTGTCCTTGTGGTGACATTCAGCTCCCTGATATTTGTTTGGCTTTAAATAATACCCCGGACAGGGGCCGGAGAGTGATGGCCGCAGGGGTCGGCTGACATTGCAGGGCCTGTGCCAAGGTGAGCCACTCCGGAACACTTCCTCTCTCTCTCTCTCGCTCTCTCTCTCTCTCTCTCTCTTACCCTCTGTCTTCCCCCCTTCTTCCATCTCTCTCTTCCCTGTCTCTGGCCTGTCAATACGCATCCACTTGTCTGATGGGTCCTTCTGAGGAGCTTACAGCTGACATGCTGGTGTCTTTATTTCCACCAGCAATCCTTTTAGAGTTGGCCTCGGTGATCAGTCATGCCACTGACAAGCAGCCCGGGCCTCAGCACCTACAGCAGCCCCCGCCATCCACACACACACCTCCTCATGACTCTATGTCATCACAAGAGGAGGAGGAGCAGCAGGGAGAGGTTTTTGGTCAAGAGTGAAAAATTAAGCTCGACTCCATTTCTCAGATAGTGCTAGACGCATTATTTATCTTCATGTCCCTGAAAAGGTTTTGATGCCTTGGGTGAAATTAAAATATGGTGAGGAAAAGTCTGTGGCACTTGTCACCAAAAACCTGTTTGTGATACGCCTTATATGATTGATTTGTTGTTGCTATTGCTTTTTTTTCTCATTTGAAGAGTTGTTGAGAAGTTATATTTCAGGAACTTTCAAACCTGTCTACAGTAATGTCAAGATTGAATAGGGGTGGCTTCCTTCACTCACAGCGCTGTTTTGTAGTTGTTCAGCCATCCAGTTGTACAGGGACAAATCCAACCATGGCAGGCAACCGATTTCGGATCGTACACAACACAACAAATGCATCCACAGTGCCTATGGTACTTTTTGGTAAACATAAGAAAACAGCAACTAAAGTACACAGATAAAATGAGATTAGCGATAACATCGGTACATAATTCTTATTGAACAGACCAATTCTCAACAAGAAAACACAATTCTTGCACGGCTTAAACATCATTGTGCATGTGCAGTGTTGTAATGTTGCCGATAACAATCAAGGACTCTTATGCAACATGATGTATTAGTTTGTTCCTGGTTTAGTACTCACGGTAAGGGGTTGCTTCCGTAAACATACTGAGCAGAAGAAAATAAAGGAGTTATGAACTTGAGCTTGGTTTATTTTTGACCCTGGAAACAGCAGCTTGACAAAAAAAAACATCAACAACAGATCTAAACTACTTTGTTTTTGCCTCATCCACTAATAAAATACAATGATAATATTCCCCTAATACTGCATGCATTTTTTAGTTGCTGCAAAATATCTTTTATCATGAGATCAGAGTGAGAAGTTTTGAGCGAACATTCATGCACTAGTGCTAAAATAGCATTTAGCAATAGTTCACAGAAGTGTGTAACATAACTCTATACATAAACAGTGTGCAAGGGTGGATTTGTTTCTGTAACCCTTCTGCACAGGCTCAATTAATCCTTCTATCATTAGTCTCCCCTACAGTCATTAACAACATTATGCTAGATGAAGTTGGGTGTGTAAGTGCAGCCCTTTAACTCTTAAAATTAACACATTGCTATATATACACACACACACTGGGTGGCTGTGTCCTTCGCCCTGGGAGACACAGTGTTGTGTTGCAGGGGTGGAGTAAGTGTGAGTAGTTTTCCAGCTCGTAGCAGATGATGTGCTGTTGATTACGGCCGGACCACAGTAATTATGGGCGCGGGGGGGGGGGCTGGTCCATGGGTTATGGCCTCTGTGATTACCGTCTCACTGTAAATGACTTTATTTACAGTGTTGTTGATGCCTCTTTAGAGCAAATGAATACCCTCGGCATACAGACGGGCTCTTTTACAGCTATCGGTCCTCTTTAATTAGGACGACTTTTGGTTGACGCTCCAAATTTACAGTGGAACTAGTGTGGAGTTTTTCGGTTTTAGACACCCAGCCAGCACAGATGACAGATTAGGAAGAAAAAAAACACATACGATATGGTTGTTGAGCGTGCACGGCTGAACAGTGTGGAGGTTGTTTCACCGTCGGCTTAAATACCACTCTTTCTTTTTAGTTAGGATCTGTTTGTTTTTTTGCGGATTATGGAGTCATAGGGATGATCTTGTTAAAGAGTAGCTTTAGCAGAAAGTGCCATGTTAACAGCTTATTGTCCATATACCGCAGAGCTTAACAGGACAAGACGGGGCTATCTTATTTATTATTATTGTCTCCCATCCAAAGTAAATGTTTTTTTTAGTGGGGGGATAATAACTTACAAGCACAGTTTGCTTCAATTGTTTCTTTTAAATGTTATCTCAGCTCCGAAAATGTTGTATCTTAACTTTTGAAACCCACATTGTTTTCAAAGCAAACTATACACCTCTTAGTGAGTCCAAGAACTAACTCACACATTACCATCAACAGTAGTATTATTAATATGTTTGCATTGCTATTATCTTCAAATGCTTTCCTGTATCTTCTGGAGATTCCATCTCAGCAGCATTTTGACTCTGTCCCTGACATGCTGTCAAAGCACATATATCAATGCAACGCAAGCCTTGTGAGAAATGCAATTATTCCCCCATCTGAGAGAGAGGTGGGGAGGAGGGGGGGGGGGTAAAAAGGTGAAAACCAATTCCTCTATCAGGCAAATAATAACAGGAATGTCATATCCTGTCTTCATAAAGGATTTTATCTGATATTGAATTACATGGCCGTGTCCAATAGTAACATGGCAGGCTTTGTCTCCCTCTGTTTCTATCATCAGTTTAAATAGCAACCACATTTGTGCTCTCGTATTGTATCGGTTTTTGATGAAGCAAGCTACCACAAAGATATTCGCTAAACAAACTACAGTAAGTGCAACATCTTCAGTTATATTTTATGTGAACACAGGCACTAGACTTAATGCATGTTGACCTTGACTTTATTATTTAGTGTTTCTTTTTATCTTACACATTGTTGGATTGAACACAAATTCTGAACAACTTATATCAGCCTTAAACTGTACGTTACTTTTGTTTGTTACTTTATGGCTATACTGCTTGTACTCATTAACTCTGGTCCAAAACAATACACAAATGTTTGTTTCCTTGTGTTCTTGGTGATATACATGTCATTTCAACGTACTACACCATTACTGCTTGCCTAATTTGAACACTTTCACCTCTTATAACAGTCTCATCGTAACAGTAACACTGTTTGCGGTGTATAGTACCATACCAATAGTAACTCTATCCCTTCACTCTTTTATTGGCATTTTTGCCACTGTTATGTCCTTCTAATTCTCAGAATTCTCCAAATATTGTCTACTTTGCTTCCCTTCCTCCCAGCCTGTATCTGGTAGGCCTATTCTTTCCCCTCCTCTCCTCTCATCTCTGTGTTTCTCTCCTTTGATCTCTTTTTAGCAAATTTCCAGCTTCCATTTCCCCCCAGAAGCATGCGTCACTTCCAGTAGTGTGTGTACTACCGGCGGTGCTGCTGGGACCCGTGGCTTTGGGTCAAGGGGTGTGTGTGATTAACAGCTCATCCTCTCCTGGCTGTGACAAACTTTCCCTGGAGCTGTCACAGAGAAGTATGACGCTCCCTTTGTTCCCCCCCTCTTCAGGCAGCTATGACAGGCCCAGCCAATCACGAGGCTGCAGGGTTTAAATCTGCCAAATTGTTAGACAAAACAAAGGGCTCTTCAGTCTAGCAAACAGACAGACACACACACACACACACACGGTCCTGCTGCTTTGACTGGCAGAGATTACGCTGAAGTACTTAGTGCATATAATTACAAGTAATTGGCAAATAGTAGGCTCCTCTGACTAAACAGAAATTGTTTCATTATGTCTAATTAACACCTACTTGATTATGGTTAATTACTAGTGTTTGATAATGGAGGAGCAAAGTTGTCAGTCTAGAGACAAGCAGGAGCCATCTGGATCATTGATAGCCATATGTTGGTGCCTTGCTTTCGCTTTGCCTGGGACCAGAGCTGTCACAGGGCCACAGACAGTGGCAGGTGTGTGCGCTGCATTAGGCGCAGCATCTGCACAAGGTGTAAAGGCAACAACACAGCCCAAATAAACATGTCAGTGTGTGCACACACACACACACGGTTGTACCACACATAGACACGCAGGTGCAGGCACAATCAAAACGCACGCCTACACACTCCTGCGAGCATGTAATTTAATTGTTTTCAGTTTAGGAATATTCAATTTGAAAATAATGCTCACTACATTTCATCGCCTTCAAAGAGCATCTCTTTATATTAATATCAGACTTGCCTTCCACTTATTTTGTTATTATTAAAGTGGAATGTACAGTCTAAAAGCTGCACATATAAATATTAGAAGAACATTGACAGCAAGGAAATTGCCGGTCCAAAAACTTAAGGGACGGTTGGAATAGATGTCATAGGAGCACAAAAACAGAGTTCCCTAAGAGACTTGGAAATTATTCCAAACAGAAGGCTCCCCGCTGCAAACAAAAGAAATTACCTTGCACCAAACATTGTCTGTCTGTCCCTGTTAATTAGCGGCAGGCGCAATGTGAAATTAGCTATGACGCTCTCGGAAAAGAGAAAGATAAATAGTCCCTTTTATAGGGGAAAGAATAAAGTCAAGGCTTGCCATACGTAGCATTTGTCATGTTTAATTGTGGGATCAATTAAGATTTGGGGGGGATAATGATGATTTATTAGTGTTTGTGCATAATTTGATATTCATTAAGTCAGCCACAGACACACGCTGGTATCAGCCTGCTCATTTTGTTTCCTTTTTTTTAAGTTAAAGGGTGGATTTTGAATGCAATTGGCCTAAAGTTTACAAACTCACTTGGTTGGGTGATTCTGTAGTGTGGCAGTTAGCTCCAGTGTGCTGTTATAGCAAACGTGTCACTTCTTATTTGCCTGTCCATATTCTTTATGAACTGCTGCAGAAATTGCTCAGTCCTTTGGCCCAAACCCATTTTAGTTTAGCTTGAACCGGATAACCTGTATTTTGTGTCCCCACTGAGTGTTCAAGTACTTTTTGTCCTTCTCCTCCACGCTTGTCCCCTCTGTCTAATGAGCTTGACTAGCTAATAGATTGCTAAATGAATTGCACTGCATATTGATTAATATTTTCATCTTCGTCCGCCACAGTAGCGCTTGTGTAAGTGCAGGAGATTAGCATTGTTACAGGAGCAAAATAACCGTATACATCATCCATAAATTCTGCCTCTTGACATTTAAACAGCTGCTTTATTGGTGTATGCAGAATATACAGTTCATAAGTCGGGATGTTTCCTGACACGAGGCCGCTGAGAGTCTTTTTAATTGTACTTTTGGGGGCTTCAGTGGCCACATTCAGCCTTTACTCACAGCATCGTAATGTTCAAATGGTCAGATGAAGAGAACAGTCATTTGAGCAGCGCATAATGTAGCCAATTTATCATGCACATGTAATGTGTGCTGTTTGAGCGCACCAGACAGCAGTGATGGGAGAGCACTTTGTTGTCATGCCCCCCCTTCCCCTGGTGCAAGGCTAAGATGTAGGCCAAGTGGAAGAGCGCCAAACCATTCAACCCGGGACAAGATTCGCCCATTCAAAACAGCGCCAAGCTTTATCCTCCTGATTCATTTTCTTAGATTACCATCAAATTTGTGTCACCAGCAAGGCGGCGTTATTGACTCGCAGCGAGGCACTCCCTTTGCCTGCGTTGTTATTAGTTGACACGATGACATTTTCATATGTGTCTTTGCTAATGCCTGCAAATTGCGCTGACCGAAGAACGTGAGAACTGAACAGATAATTTTAATAAGATTCAACTGCGGATGCCGCCCTTACACATATAGAATACCAATTGTAACCTGTTTTTCAGAGAGGACTAAGGAAGCACACTCTAATGGCTTTTGACAACATTGTATTAGGCACAACAACTACGCATAATGTACCGAAAAATTGGACGTGAAATTGGAAACATAGCCGAGGAACAAAGTAAATTTACATGGTTTGGTGGGTTTGGTGATGTCTGATATCATACTCTCTCATGCAAGCTCTATCTGGAAGGGAGGAAGGCATGGAGCTGCGACGGCAGGGGGGGGCTTAACAATGGATATCAGTGGAGAGTGCTTTTAAAGTTAAGGCTGATGGATGGCTTGTCAAAAAAATAATTGCACTGGTATGGAAGTGGGGCTCTCGCGAAGCCTTGCTGAGGAGGGGTTGGGTGGGTATGGAGGAGTGGGGTGGGGGGGGGGCATGGTGTCAGAGCGGTGGTGGAGGAGGGAGGGCGCCATCAGC
Organism: Ammodytes marinus; assembly: GCF_949987685.1. NCBI lineage: Eukaryota > Metazoa > Chordata > Actinopteri > Uranoscopiformes > Ammodytidae > Ammodytes > Ammodytes marinus. The sequence goes on along the minus strand of NC_137215.1, from coordinate 7,540,099 downwards.
AGAGAGCATGATGGGAAGTGACAGTGGTCTGTCAAGAGGCAGTGGCTGCCCAGAGAAGTGTGAAGCCCGAGCTATGAGGTGGCAGGAGAGAGCAGGCTGTCAGAGCAAGAAAGTGGCTTTAATACCGCGAAAAGCAAAGGAATCCGCCTGTCAGGCCTCTCTCTGCTCAGCCAAGCCCGGGCACAGCCGCAACAGAGGAGGTGGAGAGAGAATGGATATACAGGGTGAAAATAGAGAGAGAGAGAAAGAGAGAGTGAGGGATAGACTTGAAGGAAGGAGGGATGGAGGAAGGGGAGGGGGAGGTGGAGATAAGGTGGGTATACGAGTATAGTGAGAGCTGCCGTGTGTGGCAGCAGGAGAGGCATGCCGGGAAATTGTGTGGGACAGAGGAACAGGCCCCAGCCGTCAATTAGAAGTTCCCGAGGAAGGCATTTCGGCAAGGTGATAAAACTCATCAGCTCTCCCACTCACTCTCCTGGTGGCACCGGACTAGCTCTGCACTGCCGTTAACAATCTGCAGAAGCTATACCCCAGCGTGCGTATAAGTCGGTGTGACTTCTCCGTACCGTGTCTCCTAGACTCCATGTCTGTATTGCTACTTCTTCGTCAGCCGTTAACATGTCTCTACATCCACCGTATACCTATGCAAACTGAGGGACATGCCAAAAAAAAAGAACTTGAGTCCACCGATGCGACTGTCTGGAAGAAAGGCAAAAAGGCAGGCTGATAATTACTGTAGTGGATGGTCCCCCCCTTGTACATGGAGTGGTGGAATATATTTAATAAGGCTTGTCCGCTCCGTCTTGACCTTGTGTGAAAGGCACTTTAATTCTGTGACCCATGAGGAGGCAGCTGAGAGGGCTCTGTGTGCTGATTACTGACATGACTGTATATGCTCAATGGCTCTTTCACTCTGGATAAATTGCTTTTGTTTTTTTGATAGGGCCCCCATCTACGTATGTTACGGTGATATGGCTCCATGATTGATGCAGCACGTCAAGATTCAGTAATGACAGTGTCACACTTTTTTTTCTAACATTGTCTTGGTGTTACATTATGGTTTTGGCCTCATTTTATGAACAGCGATTTTTAATGACATTTTCACGACAAGCGTTTATTCATACATCCCACCGGGCGCTGTATTTTATAAACGGACATAATGATTGGTAAATGCATACTGAGCAGCAAAGCAGAACACACATAGTCTCGGGCAGACACACACGCCACACAGTTAAAATCAGCTCTTGTTTTTTTTTTTTGCCGTGGCTGCAATATGTGTGTGGTGGAACAGGAGCCATGATCTGTGTCTTCACATTCATAAGCAATTAGTCTTGCCATAATTTATTCGTCATTAAGGGGCCCGTAATTAAAGTTCTCTGAAGCTTCTTTGAACGTTAAATTACACTCTCATTTTCAACAAATATAAACCATGAGATTTAAAGGGCCACTAACCACCCGACTCACATAATCAAAAAAGAGTTATTCCGAGAACTTATCATTACAGATCATGATATAATGACACGTTCACTGGTGAACTTTATACTCAGTCAGACCCGGGCAGAATACAGAAGTAGCAATTGATTGAGAGACTGCGTATGGATTTTAATGAGGACGTTAGAGGCTGATCTGGTTTGTTATGGTTAAAATATCTTCTAGAGTTTGGAGTTATTACCAGGGGCACGTGACGTTCTTGCGATCTCTGATACTAACACAAGGGTTGAGTTTGTGAGAAAAATCTTAAGCCAGGGGTTCCTGCTTTTATAGATTTTATTTTTTCAATATTTCAGAATAACGAATCCACATTCTTCAAAATGTTTTTTTTAGAGAGAACTTGGAGACTGAATGATACTTTAGCTGATCTGTTGTTTACACAGTAACTCAACTTCAATTTCAAGTTGCCTAAACCCATCACATGTGTGTACAATGAATGTGATGCTACGGCTTTGAGCTGGTTAGCTTACCATAGCTTAGCTAAGTGCAAAACTGGAAACTGGAAAACAGCTAGCCTGGCAAAGGTGACAAAATCCAGCCACCTGCACCTCAAAAGCTCAGTAATTGACGTGTATCACATTCGTTGCATCTATCAATCTAGCAATGTAAAAATCACATGGTGTGGCGCAGGGCTATTTCTTTGTGCAGCAACTTCCTGGAGTTTGCCCTGGTTGCCTGGCAACCTCACAGCACTGTCAAGACTTAGATGAGCTGTTTCCCTCCATTCCAAAGGTTTTATGCTGAGGTAGGTGAAGCAGCTCCAGGCTAAAGCTCCATATCTACTGTCCAGACATGAGAGGGCTATCAATCTCATCTCATCTCATCTCTTGTCATCTGACTGAATACGTCTAGTTCCCAAAATGACACACAACTATGTGTTTCAGGGGACCTTTCAGGATGAAATGAATGTTCATTGTTATTGCATTTGTATCCATCCTTACATTTCACACTGATGTGATTATATATATTTTCAAGGACACAAAGAACAAAAAAATACATTCATCTCTTTACTACTATCATTTTTTTTAAAGAGTTTTGTTCAATTTTACTTTAGGGATGGGTATTTCAAGTTGAAAAAAAGAAAAAGAAAAAAAAGGATGCTCCTTTTACAAATTAAGAATGAAGCTGTGACTCCACAGCTTGGTGTTTTCAATACCCAAGAGAGAGACACTATGTCAGTGCTGATTGGAAAAAAGGAGATGTATAGACTACCTAATTGATGAAGTGACTCAGGAGGGAGAGAAAGAGAAAGTCCGGGAGAGAGAAAAAAGCTGTATGGATAGAATGGATGGATGGATGGAGGGGAAGCCTCATTTAGCCAAAGAAAAGGGTTGTTTGGCCTGCCCCCATACAACAGAGGGAGAGTCCAAAGCCATTGATCTCTTGCAGCCAATGACAGGCCAGAACTCAGCAATAATCATGACAAATGAGCGGGTCCTCCACCAGATGAGAAACTGCCGATAATCACACCGACCTCCCCCAAAAAAAGCATCTAGCAAGGTCGCAAGAGAGAGCGCTGGAACTCCGATATACCTCTCAATACTCCCAGAGGGAAATGTTCTGGGAAAAGAGACAGATATAACTGAGAGGGAGACCCTTAATATCATTGTATTGGACACTGACATAAATAGAGAGTTATAGAGTGTCAGGTGCCCTTTTAAAAGGTGCAGTCAGTGAATACATACTGTGCTGAAAAATAATGCAGTCTTAATACACATCCTAGGCTCTGTAAACAGGCATGTTGCTATACGGTGGGCCTCTTCTGTTAACACACCCTTTGTAAACATACTAGTTTGTTTGCCATCTTCAGAATAGCTTACTCTGAACACATGGACATATTAAGTCTTAATACATATTGGCAGATATACTGTATACATTTTAAAATGACAGTTAGCTTAGTTTTTATGACCAGATTTGATAGTGAAAATGTGGAAATATACCACTAGTGTTTTTTTCCTGTACATTACAAGGTCAATAACTAGAAGTTAACATTAATCTCCTCCTAATGTGTTTTTTTTCCGGAGCCTTAAAACACCGGTGTAACACGGGTAGATGAATGAGGCCGATGACATGCTGCTATAAAGACATTCATGCCTGGAGTGTTCCTCTTTGTAGATTACAGCTAAACAATAATGATTAAATTGCCGCGGCCAATCAATCTGGCTTATGATAAAGTATGATTGGTAGCACATTACCCCATTCCTTTCCCTGTGGAGGTCTCCTTGTCTCCAACACGCCAGCCCCTGACTATAACAGGCAATCCACGCCCTCCCTGGGTGAAACATTTTCTAATCACCCTTATCTCCCCCACATCAGAATTTATCTTATTCATGGGAAAATGCCGATATATTAACCGGCTTGTATGATACACAAGGTGACCCGACTGACTTAATGACATCATACATTATCCTTAATGAAGTCAATATCTCGTCTTTTAGCTGTCTGTCTATTGGGCCGATTAATTGCGGTGTCATTAAAGTTAGCTCTCTTTTCATTTGAGCTTGGCAAGTGGCATAAAACTAATGTTCTTACTTATCAACGGCTGAAATAGGATGGAGGGTGGAGGAAATTACAGGGAAGGACAAGGGGGGTTTCCTACAGCCCACATTGGTGTGTGTTTCTCAGTGACACCACCACCACCACACAGCCAGATGTATGTTATGGAAGAACAGATGGAGGGGGACCATTGGTAGTCATCAGATGTTATTTGAATACTTAAATATATACAGTATGTTTGGTTTGTTGAACATTAAGATGTATTTTATGACCTTTTATTTTAGTATATTTTCCCCATCCTTCTTAAAGATGGAGTCACCAATTCTGGAGAATGCTTGTTGTCAAAATCACTTTATGTCAAAATCAGAGAATATCTCCTCACTATCAATTATCTGTCCTTACTCTATGTATGTGTGTGAAAAAAATCCAGTGTTAATACACAGCGCAGGCTCTGTAAACTGGCAAATTAACAGCGCTAGCTATGGCGGGCCCCCTTTGTTTACCTTCCAGTTTACAGTCAACAGTACCCATTCTCGCACAATCATTTCTGGCCCGAAGGTAAAGGAAATATGACAGAGTACTCTTATAGGATGGTTAAAGACTGAAAAAGAGTGTTTAGGTTTTTCATTTGTCAATAATGTAGTGTGTTGTGTGAAAGTGTATGATCCAGCAGTTGTCCATGCAGTCCACTGTGATTGGCAGGTTAAACACTGCTTTTGGTATATAGTCTGCCCCCGTGGCTGTGACTGTGTGTGTTTTAAGGGGGGAATGGGGGCCAGTGACATGGCCTTCCCGAAACTCACACAGTAGCGACAGAAGTAGCCAGGGGAGTCTTACCCACTTGCAAGTTTCTGCCAACGGCCCGAGGGCTTAAAATGACACCTGCTTAACAAAACAATAGTTGTGTGTTGTATGCTGTCACCATAACACGTGTCACTTTATTTTATGATAGATTTGTTTTCTCACATTGTAAGTAACTGTACCTCAGGAGCTAAGTATTACAGGTCAGGAAAGTTTGAAGAACTATATTTTTTTCTGTGCTATTTTATTGAACGTTTTATTTCGTAGTAAATGGGGGCCACTGCACAATTTAGTCCATGGAAGAAGTTTGACAAGGACACAACATTTTTTCGGATACAAAGATATATCTCTGTAGGGGCGGATGCACAGGCACCTGAGCCCCCTCTTGCTGCCACTGCCCCCCCCCCCCTCTGTTGTCCCTCTGCCCCCTCTCCCCACCTCTCTCTCTCTCCCCCAGTGCTGAAACAGGCTCACAGGATGGCGGTAATTTACAATGTGTTATCTTTGTCTATAGCTGCGAAATGATATGAAGTAAATCAAGGTAGGAGTAATGAAAGACTGAGAATTCATTCCTGTGAGCACATTTTAAGTGTAGTATCCGTTATGGTGGCAGCGCCTGAAGAGGCTGGAATGAGACGGGCTGAGGGGCCATAAAGCAGCGGCGGGGCCCATGTTAATGCTGTCTGTCTGGGGTTAGTAATTGGGTTGCACTGATGAGTTGCTTGGAAGACAAAGTGTAAATCCCCCACGCCTGCCGTAAATCTTACATTGTTGGAACAAGGTGCAATCCCAACAAATATTGATCCTGCCTAGGGGCCCGCTGTGTGTGTGTTTGAGAGAGAGTGTGTGTGTGTGTAGACCTCCAATTACTTTAGTCAAACCAGAACATGCTGGTAGGCTTGTTCTACAGTACAATTGTATCTTTGTCATTACCTTGGATTTGGCTCCTGTTGTTAAACTGCTGAGCTTGTTTTGGAGGGAGGGTGTCACCGCCTCACCAGCTGTGTTTTTGTGCTGGTTAAGTTGGTTGAAGGTAGTTTTTTTTTTTTTTACATCAGTGTTCTGGCTGAAAAAGTAACTGCAGTTAACCCAAGGAACTGTGCTCTGTTTAGTTGTTGCATTATTCATGAAAAAATTGTTCCCATCAACTGGATGAATATTTTGTACCTTCATTTACTCCACTGATTCATTTTTATAGTGAAAATCACACATGACTTTTGGAAATATTGACATACTGCTGCTGTTACTACAACTTCTATCAGCAATTATAACAAACCATTTTGGAGCTGAAACAATGAATTGATTAATTGATTATTCAATCTACCGAAAATTGATTATCAACATTTTCATAATTAACAATGGTTGAAGTTATTTGTCCAAAAAAGTCTGAAAGTAAAGGACATATTATTTCGATATTGAAATTAATCTGTTGTTGAATAAACCATAACCAATAACCATCTAAAACATTAGTAAATAATGTCCTTCGATGTGATTATTGTTGTTGCAATTATGTGTGTCTTGTTCAGTAATATAAATGTACCTAAGCAAATTATGCACCATAAGTAATGACAGTTGATATTTAGGAAACAGATGAGTTCAAATGTGCTCCGCTCTTCTTACATATAACCTTTGAGCCGGTTTGAAATGTCATTGAGCTCTCCTTAAGCTGGGCGCTGGGCTAATGTGTGTTGTTGTGTTTGTGTACAGTATGTACCTGTGTGTGTGTGTGTGTGTGTGTGTGTGTGTGTGTGTGTGTGTGTGTGTGTGTGTGTGTGTGTGTGTGTGTGTGTGTGCTTGTGCGTATGCCTGCGCGTGTGTGTTCCTCTGTGTGAGATATCCAGGCGGACAGCTTATCGTTAAACACATCCTATCTGGCTTGACAGGTCACTGTCAGGTACAGCTCCCCTCCTCTCTCACCCCAACTGATACCAGGTGTCACACACACACAAATCTACCTGCATGCTAATGTGAGCTGATGGAAAGAGCTGTTAAATCACCTACAGTAATGCAAAGAAAAACTTGATTTACACCTACTAGCTTATGTTATTCTACCTCGTTTGCACAGTTACATAGCTGGATCATACAGTTAGATTCAAAGTGCTATATGCTGAAATAAAGAAAGTAAAGTAAACGAATGGAAGCTGGGATGGGAAAGGTGATATGCTGAGCAGCAGTGACGTGCCAATGACTTTTCCAGTGAATATGTTTGACTCACAAAAAAGGTCACGTCGTTTCGAATAGGAATCAGCTTGTCGCCCTAACCTCACCTGTCAGTCTGTTTCATTAATCACACTAATCTGCACAAGTATGCATTCCACCGCCTCACCTAGGATCCTCAACCTATTGAATCATGTTATTTTGCTGGTTCTGTGCGCAATTATTATCAGATTTGCTCTCTGCATTAGTTACAATTCCGACATGTCATTGAGCATTTCTTGAGATGCTAACGATTGATTTCACCGTCCATTTTTAAGAAATGCCCATGCAATTTCCTTTGTCTTCAAATGTCTGACCAATTGTTTAAAGATATTCACATTCCTAATTTGAAAAGCAAGAACCAGATAATATTCATATTTTGTTTTACTTATTGATGACTTCATTAATAAACTTAATTAATGACTTAGTTTTAATAATTTGTTAAGAATAATTTATTCTAAAAGTATGTATAAAAGTGTTTTTAAATTAGATTTTTTTTTTATTTAAAATTAATTTTTAAAAGCTTGGATCCATGGACTGTGTTATGTTTAGTTTTTTCATTGAAGCTAACCCAACTGCTAACTACAACATGGTTCACGTGCCTATTACATGTAAATGTAATGGCAGATGATAAGGGGTTCCATCTACAAAAACAGGTACTTGAAAGTTTCCCTAGTAGCAGAAATATGGTGTTTATAGTTTGGGCCTTGCTGTTGTTTTGCTGTGGCTGGCCGCTGCTGTCTGAGAATAACTCATAGCCGCGGCTCTCCGTATCCATCTGTAAAAAAAGGGGAAAACCTAGACCTGGTGTGATTGTACAAGATTAACCAGCAGCAAGGAAGGCTCCATTAATAATTCTCTTATTTGGGAACGGGGCCCTGTATGTGCTTACAGAATACAGGGCAGTCCATCTCTTACGGCGGGGAAGGGGGGTAGAGGGGTGGAGGGAGAAAAATAGGAAGAAGTATAAGGTCAGCGGGGAGAGACTCCTTCTTCCATCCCTCCCCTCCCCTCCTCTCCTCTCCTCTCCTCTATTCTATCCCTCCCTTCTCTCAGAGTGATGGGCCCAGGTTTTCCAAGGTAGTGCATTTGTCTGTCAGGAGTCTTGGCTGGCTGGCGTGATTTAGCTGCTGTCAGTTGATGCTGGTGTCCAGAGGATGATAGCGGGCTGGCTGGATGGGGGGAAATTTGTTACCTTTAGCTCTGACAGGGAGATAATTGCTGATGGTTAACAGAACGCTATGGAATCCAAAGGGCTAGGAAGAAGCACGGAGCAAAAAAAAAGTAATGGCATACACAGCCAATGGGTTCAGCCCATATTTCCGCCTACATGCACCCGTTCTGACACGCACTCTGTCTCTCTCTCCCTTTTTCTCTGAACTATAGTCAAATGTTTTTGATAGTCCCATTAGAGCTAAATGATGGTTAATGATTGCAACCAATGAAATAAATAAATAAAAATATGTATAAGTTTGAACAAGCTTCATATTTTGGAAGATTTTGCAGACACCATTAGAATAGTGGGAGATGAAGTGAGGTGAACTTTCTATGGGAATTTTAGTATGATCTTGCATATTTTGTTAATGTTTTCGTGTGTGTGTGTGTGTGTGTGTGTGTGTGTGTGTTTGTGTGTGTGTGCTTATGTGAAAAAGTCTTGTTAGTTTCAGAGGGTGATTCTGTCTCCCCTCCATCCCTCTCATCAGTACAGAGGCAGGGCCCCTGTGCTGCTTTGCACGTTTAATTAGGACAGACCAGTAGATTTCTAGCGCCTCCTCTCTCCTTTAGACCCATTCACATTCACCCTTGCACGTCCGCCCCAATCTCCCTCTCCCGTGTCCAAGACGTCCACACAGGCGCCTCCCAGTGCCAGGATCAGGCCTGCCGTCAGTCAAGCCATCCAAACTGCCAGCAGCATATCACAGAGGGAGTTAAGTAGGAGGCGGACCCCGCGAGTGCAAGTGTGATCGCTTGACAGGACATGATTGGCAGGTTAAACCCCTGGTTAATTGTCTTCTCCTCCTCACATTGACGTGGTATCTGCTGGCTCGTAATGCTGTGGGCGGAGCTAAGCAACTTACTTAAAATGGAATTGTTGTTTGTTTGTTGTTCTTTTTTCAAGGCACGCTCACCGTGCTCTGAACTGGAAAACTCAGTCGCCAGCTTGCTCCTGTTCCATAATTCACTCAGAACAAATTGAGAGATTAAGAATAATCTTTCTGTATTCCACTATTCATTATTTTCAGTGACAGCTATCTAACAGTTTAATTTATATTTCATAGGATTTTTAATATTTGTTTATATAATGTGATCTTTTTCAATAAAAAAAACCTTGAATAGGCATCTTATGGGATATATCTTCTCTATTTTAAAGGCTATCTGCCTTAATAAGCAGCGCTGATAGGGCCTTAATGCCTTGTCACTCGCAGGTTGACCTCGACATCATATTTTTTATTTTCCCGCTGACAATGAGAGAAATAGGAAATATTGATTGGCAGTGCAGTTAAGTTGTCAGCATAGTCATTTAATGTGTCAGGAGAACCAGTTAAATTGTCAAAAAATCACTTGAGGACTCTGCTCGTCCTTAACGGCTTTCTATAAAAGCATCTCCCTCAGAGAGAGGAAATGCTCCCGTCCTCACTGAATTACACTGCTCTGTATTGACTTGCTGCTCTGCATCTGGCTGGACGTGCTGTGCATGGATTCTAATATGGATACTAATGCTGTTTTCTATTTGTTTCCACCCGATGCAGACTGATAGCACAGAATAACAGAAACGGCAAAAGGCTGAAAAAAAAATGAAATACTATATACAAAAGGTCAACTGTAAGGTGAAATAACATATGGATAACATTACACGTGGTGAGAAACGAAATGAGCCAATAGCAAGAGGCTAAAATAGAACGCATATGTAATGCAGCTTTTAATGTTAGAGAGGATTTAATATCAAATGATGAATCATAGAGATAGTGGCACTTTTTTATATACGTTTCAAACACTTACAGCATACTGCAACTTTGTTTAGATTTGTTTAAAATACACAATGGAGCACATTTTTGATATGTTTGTGATTTATGGGAGCTTTAAAGCAAATCGCTTTCCTCGGATGTTATCTGATGCTGATGTAAGGCTCGTAAACATTTCCCCTCAGTTTGATCCGTCTCTGTGGTGGATCCTGGGCAGCCCTGTCTGTCAATTAACTGTCTCTTTAATCTCTAGCCCCGAACACAGGAGGTTGTATGATGCAATAAGTGATCTAATGGTAATAAGAAAAACCCTTGCGCGGACGTTGATAGCAATTGGGGAGGGGTTGGAGATGACTTCTCTCATTAGGATTATGTTGGACGGCGTGTCTTCTGATAAAATGTATGTTAAACAAGTAAAAGTTAGGTTGTTATTGCCGTCAAGGAATAAACAGACAGATTATAATGATGTATGAAATGTTTTGGAAATATGTTATCACTTGACATGCAGCTAGCAACTAGCTACAGTACGTACACACACATTCAAGACTTCACTTCCTGCTTTAGTATTTTAATTTTAGTTAATTAATATCAATGTGGCATTAGTATTGTCTGAGTCCGGACCCAAATGACTGTGTAACAGCTATTCAAACTACTACTTTGTGTACAGACCTTCCTATCTGTTACAGCAAAGTATACAGGAATTGTAAGAGGTTAAATCTGCATTGCATCAACTTAAATTCTTTTAAACGGATACCATGTCATGGTGGTGTAAAAACTGTCAAATCTGATATTGCTTGCTACTTCAAAAGACCAAGGAGCCATGCTCCATGTCTGGTGCTGGCCTAGCAGTAATAGCATTGGCTACCTAGAGAGAACTGACTTGATTTCAAAAAGCAACAGTGTTCACTCCCTCACAGAGCTGAAGCAATGTTATTTGAAGATGTTTAGTGAGCGGCTTGATTGAATTTGTCCCTGGGTGCAGATACAGGCTCTATTAGGCAGCGGGTTACAAGGTCTGGGGACAGAGCAGTTAGAGAGATAAGAGAAAGAGAGAGGGGGGTAGCTGCCAGTGTGTAGTCTGGCCCCAGAGCAGGGGTTTAGGGAATAAAAGCTACACAGTAGCTGGTCCAGGGTCAGATAGACAACCTCCCCTCTGTACAACCCCTTTTTGGTTAAGTAACATTTGGCAGTCTGGAGCAGGGAGCACAACAGAATGAAGGGAGAGAAGGTTCGTATGGAAAAGGCATTCAAGCATCGGTTTCAAAACCACTATTATTGTGTTCAAACGTAAAAAATATATTTTGTTATACTGCGAACAAAAGCGGGATTTTTGCTTAAGGTTGACATACTGTTAGAATATCATATCGGCCCATGTCTAGTATGTAAGAGAAACAGTGGTGCCGGTTCCAACATCAGGATAGTGCAGTGATTGCATCTCAAGTAAACCCTGCTTAACTGCCTCTGCGAGTTTGGCATATCTGATTTAAAGTTCTATCAGTCATCGACTTGGAAATGATTTGTGACAGTAACAAGCTGCCTAATCACTTGATTGATTGATGGACGGGAGGGAAAGGCTGTTAGATTGCTTCCATGACAGTCAGATTGTGTTTTCTAAAGTTGATCAGACTAAATTGCCTGGCAGTTCCACCGTCCTTCTATGCACTTTGAATCGTCTCTGAATTGTGCTTTATAAATAAACTTGCCTTGTCCCTTGCTACATTTGTATTGTTTCTCCATCATCTGTGACATTGTGTGTACCGCAGTTTTCCTTAGCTGTAGGAAGTGGACGATTGTGACAGTTGGCTGTCTCAGTGTTTTATGTGCCTTTGAGTCTCTGTGTGTAGCTGAGTAATACTACCAACGGCCCCCTTTTCTCTCTCTAGGCCCTTTGCCCCTGGCCTCTATCTCCTGCTCTCTCTCACAGTAATGAAGCCTGCCTTTAAGGAGCGGGGTGCAGGCAGTGAGGCATCACAGATTAGGTCAGTGGAACGGCTAGCGGGGCTGAGCATGATGGATGAGGGCCAGAATGAGTTTTCTGCCGCGGCTGTATTGTGAAATCTTTTCATTGTCACCGACGGGCCTATGAGGGCCTGATGAATGAGGGAGCAAGTGTCAAGACACGCCCTTCCACTGGCTCCCCCCCATGCTACTCATTTTAATATTTCCCTATAAGCTGCCCTGGCTGCATGCCTTTTTTAATGATATGCCCTTTTTGACTGTCCACACAGTATTGATATAAGTTATTGCTTGAAAAAAACAGGTCAGGTCTAGTCCCGAGATAAAGAGAGAGAGAGAGAGAGAGAGAGAGAATGCACTAATGAGAGAAAAACTGGTGAAGCCAATGGAGCCATAGAGGGAGGCTTTTCGAACTGGGAATGCGGTGTGCTGGCATTAAAGTTCATAACTTTGCAAAACTAGTCCTTGCTCTTTCACATTATCTTCTCTCCCTCTCCTCCCATGCGGATGGACCTCCTGCTTTTTCAGAGCAGGGAGGGGGCGGCGGTGGTGGTGGGGGGGGGGGGGAGGGGGGGGGGGGTTGTCTTTATGGGAAACGTTTGTGACCAGCGTGACAGCTCTGCTTGATGGATGGCCCGCCTCCATCTGGTTGCAGTGCATGTAATAAATATCCATGCTCGTGTTTGACCTCTCTCACTTACCAGACACATCTTTCACTTTTGGGACATCCAAGGGGGACTCACAATTATGCTCTGCACTCTCCACTATAGCCGGTGTGTGTGTGTGGGGGGGGGGGGGGGGATATAGCGGCTCTGTTTATGGGCCGCAGCCCAAGGGCAAAGAGTCAAAAAAATAGATAGCTGTAAACAATGCTTCCGCCGCCAGGAGAATTCTCCAGCATTCAATAACCTTTAACACCTCCTAAGCCCTCATCTCCCTGAGCTGGTGGTTGCCTGGTTCCCCCACAATGCACTGCAGCAGCTATACCGCATAAAAACCGCCTCCATCTTTTGACCGGTGATTTAGCTGGGTGTCTGCGCATGGGTCAAAAGGATCAAATGCCAGCGCCTGTGCAAAATTTGTGCGGAAAACATAGCAGTGAGGTAAAGGGAGAAAGAAAAAAATCGGACCAAATAAAAAAAATCCCATTTCGCCCTGTTGAATTTGCAGCACTGTTGAAAAGATTTAATCGTCTATCATGTGGAGAAAAGGTTATTGTTGAGGGCAAGTGGAAATGCGTTTGAGTTTTGCTAAGGTCACACATGCCTAGTTACGCTTCCACCACTGTTTGCTAATACAGAATACAAAAAAAAAAAAAAACATTTTCAGTTGCCATTACTATTCCTCTTTCAGTGCTTATAAACAGCAGTTAGTGTCTTGGCCCCTAACAGTGACCCGGTGCATTAGTCCGGTCAGCTCCTCGGTAATAGAAACGGATAGGGATGCCATTGGATTTTAATAAACCTGGATAATAATGAGGCTGAGAAGCTGAGTGAATTGTAAAGCAGGAGGCTAATGGAGTGCCTATAAGGGCAGTATGTGAGAAATAACCTATAACCTATTAAGAAACAGCCTAACTCCCTCTGCCTGAGTCGTAGCCCCTGATTGAATTAGTGCACTCTTTAATTACTGAGCATCCAAGATGGGAGCTCTGAATCTAATTGAACTTTTTCATGCTCGCTGCACCCCAGCCAAACAATTTGTTCTGTAAAAAAAAAAGAAAAAAAAATTGAATTAACGGTCTCACTTTGTCTCCCTCTTTTTTGTGCATTGATTTTTTATAACATTAGGACTGTCATTAGGCTGTAAAGAATCAAACCGCACCGCATTATTCACAATAACGCATATGTTATAATCGCAGGGAGAACTTACTTAAAATTCAATCCACTTTGGCATCATTATCATGTATCAACATAATAAATGAGCCCTTCAGAGCATGGTAATTATAATTTGATAAATCATCAGCAGAAAATTAACTGGATGTCAAAACATTCATTGGAAAGGGTGATGAATGGAGGATGATTGTGGTGATGAATTGTGTTAATCTGCGCAGTATGAAGCCAGCGAAATGGCTAAGCAGCCCAAGATGGATGGGCCATAGAAGCTGCAAGGTCAGGACACACAACTGCAGAACGGAGGCAAGGAAAAAAAAATAGGAGGGAATGAAACCGGGGAGAAATGAAAGAAGGACTCCCTCTCTCTATTTCTCTCTCTCTCTCTCTCTCTTTCGCTCTACACATGAGCACTATCTGTCTCCTCACCACAGCAGTTCTTTTATGTTGGGGCTTCAGACGTTTTGGGGTTTTGACAGTGAGGTTGACCCCTATAGTCTATGTTTTTTAAAGATACTTTGAACATTTTAATATGAATGGTGATGACGGTGATGATTCATAACACTGAAGGGAGCTAACCGCTAATGGCTCATAATAGATCACGTTGTCAAAAGATAGTGTGTAGTCCTCTGTATGGTCTTAAAGCTGACATTTTATACTGCAATGGGGACTAATGCCATTGTAAGATCCATTGCATATCAATGATTGAGTTATAACTGCTTCAAATTATAAATACAAATAAGTTGCAGGTTTTTAAATAAGAATACTACGATTCTATGTGTCCTACATATACAGTAACTTTGTGGATTGGGGTTTGGGTGTGACTATTGCACATAAGAAAAACTTTGTGCTTGAAGGTGTACTGAGGCCATTTGAGGGTAGACCGTTTCTATCAAAGCTTATCCAAATTTATAGTTTTGTAGGGCGGTGGCGTAATAGGAGTGATTTATTGTTCAGTGTAGTATGCTGCTAACCTTTTGATTTACCGTAGCCCAACTGCTAGTAGTAGATGAAAATATTCACTATAACATATCTGAAGCAAGCGTGTTTGGTGTTTCCTTGACTTCTTTTGTATAGGACAATGCTCCAACTGCTTTACCTTTACCATTTGGACCAAGTGGACAGAATCACAGTTTCTTCCTATTTAAAAATGGAGCCAGATACCACTACACTTACTTTTGTATTCTTTCATTTTCTTACTCAAGACTACAATATCATAGTACATTCTTACACGCTATTTCCAGATGGTTGATAGATGGTTGTTGAGCTTCTTTTTCAGCGGTTGGAAACGGAAAGGGCCCTTTGCTGATGATAATGAAGGCTATTTCTACAAATAACAGTAATTACATGTCAACGCTTTGGAAAATGTGACAAAGCAGACAATGTTGCTTTTTATTGAATTCATTATGTTGACAGGCACTTCATCCCCATCATTTATCTCCCGTTCGTTATGGCCCGAGCGAACGTGTGTGAACTGTCAACTACGCTTAATGTTGTTGTGTTCTCTGTATATATATATTTTTTTGCTTTAGATATATAACATAGCAGGGAAATGTTTTCTCGTTTGTCCATGCACACATATACCTGACCTCAGTAGGAGGTATGTATCTATCAGCGGTTAGTCTTGTACCGTTGGTGAAGTGGAGAGGGATCAAAAGTCCCCCTCCCTTCACATTGTGTGACGTTTCTAGCCGGGGAAGTATTAATCTCATACAGAGGCTTCAGACACCTCTTATCTGGCTGGCAGGTTTGACATGTAAAAGGGGGATATTTCGTTTCTTGATTCCAGCAATGAATGCGGCACACGGGGCCCACTCAACTTGGCCCACACGCTGCATATGGAAGAGAGGAGGAAAAAAATCACACCTTTTTTCTTTCTTTCTGTGACTTCCATTTTCATCTGTGCTCTCGCTCCTCACTCACTCTTTTCTTCTCTCTCTCCACACACTCTTTTCTTCTCTCTCTTTCCTCTTTCTCTCTCTCCTGGAAATTATCACCGAGCCATGTCAGGAGCCCTGTCGGATAGAGAGCAGGGGGGGGGGGGAGAGAAATGTGTCACACTGCCTCTTAAGTTTCTGATTGTCTAAATGACACAGAATCTCATCATACAGCTGTCTCCCTTTTCTGACACTACAATTACCCATAATTCCCTCTGTCATTCACTGTCTCAAGGTTAGTATTTTATATCTTGAACAGAGGGCGAGGACATTTGAATTCGGAGGCTAGAATAGAAAAGGGGAATGAAGAAACATGAAGTTGTGTGTGTGTGTGTGTGTGTGTGTGTGTGTGTGTGTGTGCATTTAAAACCTTCCTTTATTCAGAGAGAGAGACAGCTTTCCATTGCATATATGTGTTCGGTTATTAAGAAATGTAGTTTCCCTAAGAAATATAATAATATTAACCTAAAAAACAGAACTACATTGTAACTCAAAATACATATTGTAAATCACCTTTTCCCCCATTATCTTAATGACATTTTTTAATGACCAGTCAGGCACTTTGTTTCAGCGGTTGCCATTTATCAGCGTTGGTCACCCAAATAATATTCCTTGGCACTACCCTTCAGAAAGTGGGTGTAGTCTGTCCCTCTTGACAAAGTGTGCTCAGTGAGAATGGTCCATTATCATGCCACGTTTTTTACTCCATCATCTCTGATATTCTTATATGGTTCCCTGGGTTAAACAGTACGTCTCCCCATCCCTTTTTACCCCATCCCTCGAGTAAAGTGTTCTTCAAAGGTATATATTTCATTGCGAGCTGACAGCCCTGACACCATAATTGACCTGAAAGCTTCCATCTTACTCTTTTGAAAGATTCTCCGTTGTAATGTGTGTCAACTAGATAAAATGATTCCCATCTTCCACCTTTCTTTGGATTTTCCATTTGCAAAGACGGCTGGCTGACTGACTGACTGACTGACTGTCTGACTGACTGGCGTATAGGCTCCATTATCATTCTGTTTGAATGTCTGTGATCGGAGGGTGGGGGGGAGTAGATGGCTCCATTGTTTGAAACAGTTGCTCACACTTAAATCCTGTACACTAGTGGAGCATGTGGAGCACTTTTAGGGGTTAAATAGTTTGTGATAATGTAAGGATTTGATGTTCCATTGTGAATAGGGCTTTTTGCTCTGTCTGACGGAGCCGCCTCGTCTTGTCAATGTGTCATGGTTTCATGGAGGCCAAATTGGTTTTAAGCCTTTCATTAAATTTGCTAATGACCTCCATAATGGTCATATTATTAAACTGGACAATTTCATGGAGTGGGAATGAAATGATCATTTATGCCTTTTGAGTAGCCTCCAATTCTGCAGTATTTTGCCTTAAGATATCACTTAAGTTCTAGTCATAAATGTGTATGCAGAGCAATTTGCTCTTATAGATCTCAAAATAACATTTACAGAACAGGGTGTGTTCATGTGGATGTACACATACAGTATATACTGTATAGGAGTATTGCAAACATTATAAAAGATTTGAACCGGTTTCAAGCTCATTAAAGTTATTCCTCGCACAGTTATCCTGAAAATGAACGCTTTGCTTCGATTGTCCCCTTTGCTGTCTTTGTATCATACATTGTTACTTGTCATTTCATCTAAATCCACCATCAAATAGAAAGACGTTTAAAACCTTTATTTTCAATCGGAAGACAAGCCCCTGCTTCCCTCTCTTTTATTTTCGCTTCATTCTCACATGTGGCTATAAAAAGACACGCCCTGTTTTTGTATGCCATGTCATATTATTAAGTTTCACGCTTGGCTCCGTGAACCTGAGACATATTTTCTGCCCCCACTCCCCCCTTGGCTAATTGGGAGATTGTTAGGACTGTCTCTATCCAGAGACTGATGCCCCCCAAACGTGTCAATGTGCTGCTAGTCGAATCTAGTCGGTTATATATTTATACATATACATAAACATATTAACATATTTTCAGTTTGTTATTACATTAATTAACACTGTATCAACAATCTGTGATGATCAAAATGTGTGATATTTTCTCACCTTTGGAAGACACTCTTGTCTTTGGCTTTTTCCAATCAAAGTGATAATGAAAAAATAAAACGACTCGTGAAGTGCACAACTGGAAAGTAAGAGATGACACTTAAGCTGGTACTGCTTTTTTTTCTTGAAATAGTCCTTGAGGAATTTCTTTTTAGAGTAGTGTATCATGTGTTAAACAAATGTCACCCATGTGTTTATTTTACCTTTGTCCGAGCTCACAAAGTAGTGGGAGGCTTTATGTGCCATGAGTAAAAAGGCTTCGGGGGTAAGCGGCACTTTTGTGGGGTGAAGCTGGGAGTCTAAAACAAGCTTCTAAAGAGGGTCCGGTCCCACTCAGGTTCACTGGTAAAGCCTGTTGGACATCGGGCTTTGTTCTTCTCTCAGGCTCCTTATCAGTGGCCTGATGCGGTTGTCCCCTCGCATGTTCCTCTTGCACCTCAGCTGGGCCATTCCGTTGGCCTAAGTGCTCAAATTGAGCCATTTTGTCTCACTTTGAAACAAACTAGGACCTATTATGCGTGCATTTTTTTCCCTTCCTTATTCATACCCCTCCTCCTTGTCTCCGTTCCACGTTGGCCTTGGGTCTATGTAGTTTGTCAGTCCCCCCCCTCCTGCCTTTCTCTGCTCTTAAGTTTAAAGCGCTAGCCTTGTGAGGGGTCAGTGTTTCCACTCCAGCAGTGTCAACTTCAATCTGGGCCGATTTGGTGTGAAATGTGTGCCATGGTGTGGGGGCTCGCAGGTCAAAGCCCCAGTAATTGATGTTGCTTATTCATCTGCTTTTGCCTTGTCTCCTCGCACTGCGGCACAGCAGCCGTTTTTGTTTGTCTAAATTGTTTGAAGATTTACTGTAGGTCTTAGGGCCCTGAGAAGCATCCCCCCGCTGCACTTTGTCTGTGTTCCTACCTAGCAGGGGGTTCAGCGCTGGGGACACACAATGGCGCCCGCACAAAAGAGGCTTCCCCTCAACACAAGGCCTGGAGGACATCTCCTAGCATGACACTGAGCACTGGGGGAGCCACAATGGCCGAGGCACAAAGGAGGCTTCTCTTAAGACAGGACCTCTAGAGGACATCTAGCATGACAAGCAGGGCAACTTTCACTATAATTAGCCATGGAGCTAGCCTGACCAATGGCCTTATGGGATCGTGAACTATCGGTAAACAGTAGTCTTTTTTAAATAACAGAAAGCCAGGGAAGAAGGTTATTGGCAGCCATTTGCAGCAAACCAATTGAAAATGATGCACTATTAGTACAAGATACCGCTCTACATATCTAAGACAGCCATGTTTGATAAGCAGTATCCCTCTCTCTACTGATCTCTCTTCCGCTCTATTCCAATCTGAGGAAGCGGTACCTGCTAGCTGGAGCGCGGGATGAAATGCTGGATCTGTTTAAGCCACAAAAAGGAACGCAATAATGGAGCCAGGTTTAATCTGTCCCCGTAGCCATGTGAGGCGGGCTGCATGGGTGGTATGTCCTCCAGGGCCTCTCTCTGAAGAGGGCCGATTTAGAGAAGAGATTTGGATCATTACACAATAAAGAACACTTCATAAGTACTGAAGTGAGTTGGAGAAATGACGGTTAATGATGTTGACAGCAATTCACCTCTGCTGAATTACAGAAAGATTTGACTCAACTTGCCTTCTTTAATGAGCCTCACTCTGTAAAGGTAATGGGCCAGCGGTAAGACACGGGGAGAGGAGGGGTGGGGGGGGGGGCGAAAGTGAGAGAGAGAGAGAGAGAGAGAGAGAGAGAGAGAGAGTGGGAGGAATTTATTCTTCTAGTAATTTTGCTTTCTCACAGAAGCTATACTGCTGCCCATGGTTTACACTGGGCAGTCAAGCTCACAAGATGTTTACATATGGATCATAGCTTAAATCTCTATACTTGTTTGAATAACAATCTTTCTTAATTTGACGGGTGCATACTAAATATTTACATATAACGAACTATCGAAGTGTTTGCCCTGCTTTCGAATAATCCGTAATACGATACACAATTGAACTTTCACACACTGTGAAATGTGTCGTACAGTAAAGGGTATTCTCCCAATAAGTGTCCATCATATCTTTTGGTTTTTCTTCTCAATCTATCTTCCACAGATAAACCCATTTACACACTCCTCGAGCAAGAACGTTAATCCCAGCCTACAGCTCGTTTTGCTCTTTCTAATCATGCGTGTTTTTATGTGTGCACGTTTTCTGACAAAAAGCTTAACTGACAGCACGACAGTTGATTTGCAGTTCTATCCCCCCCCCCCCCCCACATTTTTCCACATCTGACTGTCATCCCATCAAAGTAACATATCTGTCGGTGTCTTTGAGTCTCTCACGCTGAATGATAAACATGTACATCCAGTGCCAATTACGCATTGGCAGAGATGTCACGGAGAATGTAAGTTATAAATTAAAACGATTGGCGTTTCAATTTCAAACTGCCTTGTGCGCTGGTGACATGTTCTATTATCTGTTTCGAGATGGTGTAACACAGTGAGTGAAGGAACTATCCCAAAGGTCAAATCAATCACTTTAGTTTTTTTCTTTGCTTTTGCTTTTTGGTCACACCTACATGTCAATCACTGGGCCTATTAATAGGCTTGTTTGAGCCAAAACATACTGCTGGCTTTCATAATCTCTGGAAGAAGTCAACTTTCCACTTACCCTTACCATCTTTGGAAGACGCTGACAACCTTCTGACTTTAATTTAGTTGTGTTGCGTGATGCACTTGAAAGCTACAAAACTACATTGAAGGTCAACATAGTGTAAAGTTATATACAGTTGAATGGTTTGCCTCTATGACGATTCCACATTGCAAATATGATAGTCCTATGTTGTACGTGGAAGTTGCAGCAAGCAATGTATCACACGGCAAGAAAAATAAATAAATAAACCCAAGGCTTTCGTGCTTTAATTGGCAGGAATACTTGTCTAATTATCACTTTTCTGCTTGCTCTCCACGCCGAGATTATGTAATTATCTTTTTGAAACACTGTGGAACGACATTGCTGCTTTGCGTGTCACTTTCTGAGACGCCTCTGTACCTGACACTCAGCAAGCCACTTAATAATATGCTAGAGAGGCAGCTAATTATATCCTAATAATGGCTTGATGAAAGCAATAAGGCCAGGCTGGTGAGTGAATGATAGCACTATAGACTCTCCAACTTACGTCTTTATCTCAATGTTTTAGAACCACGCCAAACAGGAAGTTCCTTTTTAATTACGAACGGGCTCATCCATTCTACCCAAAATTGGAGTCTTTGCATTAGTTATCATTATGATAATCCCGTCCCGTATACCAAATGATACGTCTCTCTGCAATGATATTTCCAGCAAATTGAATCATCCCTTATCAAGTTAATTACTGTGTGTTAACAAGTCCCCCCCTCAGCTAGGATATCCCAATTAAAGACTACACCTGTTCTAATTGTTTGGGATTTGTATTTGTTACACGTGTCATTTACATGATCTCCTGCAGAGTACACTTTTGTCAGGGGGGAAGAACCACCAGTTAGGACCCCTTACTGGGCTTCCAGACTTCAACCTACTGTATACAAACACGCCATAGGCTTGACTAAGTGGTGTCGTCTAGTTATATGGGAATCCTTTGCAGGAAAAGAGGCAGGAACATCAACTGACACACACATCCGTAGGACCTGTGGAGGGGGGGGGAGGGGCTGGTGGATGGGGGAACCGAGCACCAGCGGCGGCGGCGTCAACAGCAGCCGTAGACTCGTGCTTTCCAAACTTTTTAATTAGCACTAATTACCTTTGCAGGGAAAATGTTGAGGCTTGAAAGGATTTGTGTCAGCAAGTAGGGGAGATCAAAGATTGCGGTGCTGTGCATTTTAATCTGAACACTGAGGGGTAATGGGGGGAGCTGTTTGTGTGTTAGAGGGAGGGAAGAGAGGGAGGAAGAGAGGGAGGAAGAGAAGCATCCCAGGTGGTACCGGCGCAGTCTACCTCTAGTAATGCCGTCTACCGATCACACCACGGGTCCCGTCAAATTAGGAAATGTTCCGCTAATATAAAGAAATTAACTTTTGTTTTTGCCGAGCTGGATTCCCTCACTGACTTTGTTCTTCTTGTTTCTCCTTTAGCTGTGGCGCGTGCATGCATTCCTCACTTGTCAGTATGTTCACACGCATGTGATTTTTTTTTCAGTGTGCGCTGCTTCATCAGTCTGACAGGCATTTCATAGAGGTGTTTTTTTTCCCCCTTTCTTTTTAATGCATGCCTGGACATCACTGTGGCAGGGTCATCCATCAGACTTCAAGACAACATCGATCATTTGCCACGAAGAGAGCGCAGGGTAGTGATTATTTGCTATTAGGTGGATGCTGAGGCATACAAATGGCTGGCAGTTGACAGTTGAACTCACTCAAACGTAATGCGGGATGGCTCCCCTCCTCTCAGGGAAATGTTGACAAGCACTGAGCCCGAACACTGTAATGACAGAGCTGTACAGGCAGACAGGGCACTGAGGGATCCTTCCTCACAGAACGTAGCAATCTATTATTTAATGGTTCCGTTATTTTATTGCAAGAGTAACATGAGTTTATTCCCAGCTACGTATTCAGACATACATACAACCATGTGCATTATTTTATTCATGAAAAAGCCGTTGTTTAAAATGAAGCATGCTTATTGCAATATGCCTCGGCTGATTGACCATGTCACTGTAATTCTACGGTGTTGTACACACTTAAAGATGTGTGAGCCCTGTGTAGCATGCATGAGAGCTTGTGTGTTGCTTGTTTGTGCCGCATTGATGTCCTCACTGACTGAGATGCCATCAGCGAATTGATTTCCAGCTCCTGCTCACTGAGCAAGGAGGCTGTTTGTCATGTGGATAGACAACTAATCCTTCAATAAAAAACATTCACAAGACACATGGCCATACTGTGAGCACAGGCCAGGCCCTATGAGGAGGGATGGCTTGTATTGGCTCTGAAGGAGCTCGGCTTCACCAGCATAAATAGATATTGCCTGCCTTGCCTGATGATGTATTTCACAGTGTACAATTTAAGGCATGTCCATTGTCCATATATATCATATATTTTAAAATATGAATTGTTCCCACTCCGGTTTTAGTGTCCGGTTGCAATGTTTGCGTGTGGACAAAAGGCTAAACCACACAAAAAAAATAATATGCATGGGAAGCAGCTGCCATTCTGTCTGGCAGTGTAACAAACCTCTCTTCCCTGAAACTTTCAAACAGACATCCACCTCTTTGCACTGATCTGTCCATTTCTATCTTCACTTGGAGAGAGGCGACTCCCTCCTACACACCTCAATCGAGTCATTGTTGGAGCTTAGACTTCATCCCGGGCCAAACCAGGGTCAAGCAAGGCTTATGAGGGTGGGACCTGACAGGAATGGCTGTCAAGTCCCTTATCCCTCGGCCCAGGGTTGATCCTGGGTCATTAATCAGACAGGGATTGGAGATGCAAGGGAGAAGCGTTAGGCCAGGTGATGCTGACCTCAGTACAGTGGCTTTGATGTTTGTGTATGTGTGTGTGTGTGTGTGTGTGTGTGTGTGTGTGTGTGTGTGTGTGTGTGTGTGTGTGTGTGTGTGTGTGTGTGTGCGTGCGTGCGTGCGTGCGTGCGTGCGTGCGTGCGTGCGTGCGTGCGTGCGTGCGTGCGTGCGTGCGTGCGAATTGACAGGATCCGTCCCCTGTCTGATTCACAGCCATCCCAACCCCTCTACCAGCGCTAATGACATTGAGAGAGAATATTAACCTCACACACTCAGCAGGAACCATCCACAGGGGTGAGTCTATAACTCAGACACCACAGGAGCCACAGCGCTATTATCATTCACACACACCCAAAGCCGGCTCTAAACGTTCGACAGACGCGCCGTGGTGGAGACATTTCCAACAATTTAATTTGCGCTTCTCCTCATAATAACACCATATAGCATGAGGTAACAAGCAGCGATATTCAACTTCTCTTCATCAACAAAGAACTTCGCTAATGACATTTCACAGATTTTTTTCCTTCTTGCTCTGAATTTGTTTACGCTCTCTAAGAAGATATTTATGTTTTGTTTTGATGATGTAACCCTGTGTAAAAAAGTTCAATCTGACATGCCACCTCCAAATTGACAGCTTTGTAGCCCCGACGATGCTTTTTTTTTTACACATAGGCTTGTCAGGAGTGACGCTCTATAGCGCAATATATTCAAAACAGATTAAGATAGAGTGAACCCACATAAAGAAGAGAGAGATTTTTAGCTGGCGGCGCCAAACGTACTCTAATGATTTGCATCGCCATTAATAGTAATTTGCGGCTTGCCTGGGAGGAGACGTGTGTAATCCCCTTCCCATGTGTGAATTGACATGCATTCATGGGAGGAGGAGGAGGGCTGGACGTGTGATCTTTAAATGACTGCCACCTGAGGCCTGGCAATACAGAGAGTGAGAGAGAGAGAGAGAGAGAGAGAGAGAGAGCCACACTTAGCACTGCCTGTCTACATGTGAGGGACATGGGGGGTGAGCTGTGGGGGAGATGGAGACCGATAATGACAGTCTAATTCAGCGTCGCCATCAGAGCTGCGTGTACAGAGTATGGGCCATAAACTGTAGCTTGGGGGGGAAGATTGCTGGAACCAGACCCGATCAGCTCAGCATGTGGAGGTGGCATGGGGGGGCCTTCAGGGGTTGCGGGGCGTTAATTTGCCTTTGCAGATAATGTCGTCTTATTTACCATAAGCTAATCCTGATAGTGTTTGGACGCTTTATTTCTGGTATTTCTTTAATGTTTATTTGTGTATTTTTGTTGTGGGTTAGAGTGATGAAATACAGTTGAACGAAAGAAGCATCGTGGCAGACTAGGTTACATTAGGTTATATCTTATCCTTCATTTTTCATTTTGAATAATTGGCAAGAAAAAGAATAACTGTCATCAGAATGAGGCTTTAATGTTCACCACCACATTATTGCACTACAAAAACATCAGCTCTAACCAGTCATTTAGTATCAGCTTCAGAATTTTGAGAATTATTTTTATTGAACAAGAAAAACCATGGTGAAAATGTACTTCCTCACACTTTTTTATTATTTTTTTTTTTACTTGAAAGAGATTTCTTTAAAGATTGTCAGTAAACAGAATGACGTTGGTTTATAATAACCTAGCTGGACATTAGTACGATTGTATAATGCTAATTAGACTGAATTCTTAAAAAAAAGTTGATTTGTTTTGGAAAACTGTTAAACAAGATGTATGAATGTGGGTAAATTGAAAAACTGAATTACTGATTAAGATTGGGAGATACTTTGTATTGCACGGAGTGGCATGAACCACCAGAATGCTTATTGACTTATAGGCTGAATAGCTTTTCTCCCTCCCTAAACTAACCTGTCCACCACCTCCATCCCCCCTTTCTTATTAAGTGTATTAAAGCCAGTCCACATGCTGGATTTCCCATTCATTACAGCACCTTGTCCTGGCAGGCAATCTGAAGTGTGTGGTCTGAATAGTCCATTATGCACATGTATGAAGGCCACCATTGCCCCAGTATTGGTCAATTCATCAAACTGTGTATCTGTTGCCTTCTGAACAGGACACCTTTATGACTATAGTCTATAGATCTGGCCCTCCATTTAGAATACATTTTGATTTTCTTTTCTTTGTTTGCACCGCCAATGAGAACAACAGCCCTTTTAACTGTGAACTGAAGCTGCTAAGGCTCCCAAGAGTGTCTGTGTATGCATGTGTGTGTGTGTGTTTGTTTATGTTTATACAGTGCATTGGATTAGACTCAGGAACTTTTTTTAGTATTGCAGGGCTGCAGGGATGATGCTTCTATGATCTCTATCACCATTTCAGTAATAGAAAAGGCTCTGAGGTTGTTGTGCATTATCCATGTGTAATGTTTGACTTTGACAAACTCCTTACTCGACCTATCATCTTCTAAAGATTCTAAAAGAATTGCCAACTGTGATTCATTCAGGTGACAGTTTCAAAAGGCAGCAGAAGACATAAGACGGGAGACTTGTGTAACACATGTAAAAGAGCCAGGGCTGCCGGTCTCCATTTTTCATGTGTTGCCTGAGGATATCTGACATGACACTATAGCGCGCGCACGCACCATTGGCAGGAGTGACTGACATATCAGCCAATAATGGTGGAGAGTTTTCTTCCCTCTGTTGTCAGCAGTGGTTTATCAATCACTATGTCTGCATTAGTATTAGTGTATTGATCTGGCAGCAATGCTCTGTGGGTCACTGTCTCCCCTCCCAGTGTCCTTGTCTGCTTTGTCACATGCTCACAGAGTGTCTGCACCAGCGTAATATTATTATATGTGTTCAGTAGACAGGACCTAAGCACAAAATGAAGATTTCAACACAAACATGCACCACTTATGTAAGCTCAAAAGCACATGCGCAAACACACACACAAGCACACAAACACACACATACACACACACACACACACACACACACACACACACACACACACACACACATGGATGCACACAGAGCTGCTGCATGATGTACGATGCTGAGCTTACACAAGTTAAGTGGTAGTCAAAGCGTAAAGACAGCCCGTGTGAAGTATTGGCTGTGACACTGAGGCTGATCATAATTATCTTAACAAGGAGAGGATTCATGGCCTCACCTCGTTAAAGCTGCCGCCTCTCCCTGTCTCTCCCTCTCTCATGCTAGTTAGAGCTTCAAGCAAACCCATTTGATCACATGTTACTATGAAAGAAATAGGATTTTTCTAAATATGTATAATGAGGTGGTGCAGTGTGATAACAAGACCAAATAATTGTTCATATATATATACAGTATATCAATATATATATAAAAAATAGATTATATTAGATAATTATATGCGTAAGTGACAAAGTGTATTCTGTGGAAGTCACATTAGCTGAATGTAACAGTGGGAATTAAATGGTGTTACTAGTAGCAGTAAATCTGTGGAATTACAACATTAACCTTTGCAGTGGAATTAAATATACATTACTGAACATTTCCATTATTACTTTGACCATTTTTTGAAGTAGGTTAATTACATAAGAAAATTAATATTAGTAGAAACTGTTGAATGTACGTTTTTTTAATAATATGTTTGTGTGTGTGTGTGTGTGTGTGTGTTGTCCCTGTGTTTACCATATCTCTATAGCTTTGGGACTCAAGTCAATTATGCTCATTAGTTTTGTTAAAAGCAAAAGCAGTTTTTTGGGGTGTTTTTAATCATTTCTTTTTTCTTTTTACTAGTTAAGTACTTTTACTGCAGTGCTTAAACTTTGTCAGTCTTCCAAGCTGCACATTAAAACCACGAAAGCTTATAAAAAGTAATGAAACAAGCTCTGGCAATCTGCAGAGGGAGCACAGAAGGCTGGTGTGTATTAGAAGTTCATTCCCTGCACTGTAGTTAATGCTGGATGGGACTCAGTGGCTCTCCCCTGGCTGTGAATTTAACTGATTAAATCAGCCAGTGCACGCAGCAGTGGTGACATGAAAACAACAATTAATAAGGCTCCCCCCTGTGCCACGAGGCTCCCTTTAACCGAGCAGCTAATAACATAACCCACAGGACTGCAGCCCCATCATACACACACACACACACACACACACACACACACACACACACACACACACACACACACACACACAATGCAGGTGGCAATAGCTAGTTAGCAACCTCTGTTCACAGCAAATGCAATATAAAAATGTTCATCCAACTTGGTACACTATTGTGCCTAAGTAATAGATTAATTGCATGTTGTTCCAAATAGCCTGTCGTTACAAATACACTCCCTGGAAAAAGAAAATTATTATTCAATAATAGTATGTTACCATGGTTCTACTACATTTTCATGATATTCTATTATTAACCGAGCAAGACGGTTTTTTTTAGATACACTACGGTAAATTTCACCAAAGAAAAAGGAAGAATTGAAATAGTCATTATAATTGTAATTTATCATTTTTACCCAGCTCTAGCTTAAGTATACTAGCGTAATGGGCCATTTTGCTTTCATAAAAGAGAATCACCATGAGAGGGGGGCGGATAAAAACAAGCAGGCTAAAATTTCATAAAACTGGCACATCTCTCCGTTCATCCATCTTGCCCGTGCATTAATCAGACCTGATAAGAGCTTGACAGCTAGCAGCTTTGCCAGCACAATGGGCTAGGTTCTGTCAGCTGTTATTGTTGTCGGTATATACGAGGGTTTTTGTGTTTGCAAAATGCCGATGTCTTCTGAAATGAGGAGTCTATGTCTGCTGCTGATTTGTTGTTTTTTTCTAGCCGGGACTTTGGTTGCTTTTTTAGCAAACATTTTGTAGTTCAAAGTTGCTGGCTTTGCGTCCACTCCTTGCATCTACAGTATGAGTCTGGATAATGGACTAGATGAAGTCCACAAGAAACAACAGCTGGAGTGATATAACCGTTTTGTCTGACAAGTTTGGAATACAAGTTCATTGACTAATTATTTGGACAACTCAGCATCACAATAGATCCAAGTGTACACTCACTGTATTGAATCCTTCTTTCTTCCACTATGCCATTACTATTCCATAATGAATGTGACTGTTCATTACGTCCCACGCTGCTTACTGGCTTCCTTGGCATCCATTTGCAGAGTGTCATGATACAGGTGTTTTATTTACATAGCTCCAAGTTGCTGTTTATTATGGCAGCCCATTGACGTTAGGCAGATGCAGGGAGGAGCAATAGTTCACTGCGCAGCTGTTTAGGCCTCACTTTGCCTTGAGTTTGTCATGTCGCAATGTGACACACGCTGTTCACTGGAATTTAGATTTACGTAACCTATAATGTCAAGGTTATCCGTCTGCTTGTAGGACATTGAACATACTGTACTTAACTCATTGTGTAGAAATATGCTTGGATTAGATAATTAGACAAGTTAATTGTATGTATTTAATAAATCAAAATAGTGTGCTTAAGTAAAAACAAAAAAAAACCTGTTATGTGAATTGTAAAATAAATAGATAAAGATCTTGAGAAGTGTACTGGCTGTCTGCGTCATGCTCTGGCATATTTAAATGTCAATGAAGTCACCCAGGACAATTTAACATGGCATGTTGACAGTGTGAAGGATTAGACAACACACACATTGCCTTTGTGTGTGCACCTTCCATGACTTGAACTTTGCAGGGCCCTAACATCACTCCCGGCTCCACCCCTCCCGTCATTTTTTTATGCCGGGTGTGTGTGTGTGTGTGTGTGTGTGTGTGTGTGTGTGTGTGTGTGTGTGTGTGTGTGTGTGTGTGTGTGTGTGTGTGTGTGTGTGTGTGTCTGTGCGCGTGCATGCCTGCGTGTGTGTGTTTGTTTGAGAGACAGAGAGGGAAAGAGTTGAGATGACCCCTCACCTTTCGTGGCAATGCGTCATTAAAGAAAAAAAGCAGCAGAAAGCCAGAATTTCTCCTTCTTCTTGAACAAAAAAAATATATATATGTCCTTTGAAGTTTAGAGTCCCGACACTAACCCCCTCTATCGTGGCACAGTAGTGCAACAAAAAAAAAGGAGAAAAAAAAAGTTTCCCTTCCATTCCATGTGTGATTGCGCGAGAGTGTATTCCGGTTTCCCTTCTGTGTGAAAATGATGGATGACAAGTTAAATTTGTGTCTGGGGAGTGAAGGTGAACTGTGACAGAGTGATTTGTCTTGGGAATGGAGGGTTAGGGTCAGGCGAAACCGGGCGCCTCAAGGCACAAGACATTGACAAATTCATCCTGCCCGCCGCATTTCTGAAGCCTTTTGTTTTGAATCCTGGCTACTCACAAGTGACCCCCATCCCTCATCCTGCCAGCCCCCGCTGAAGGATGCCTCACCATGCCAGGGGGAGCTCAGCACCACTAATTCTTGTCATTCACTTCCCTGACAGGCCCGGACCCATACTCTCTCTCTCTCTCTCTCTCTCTCTCTCTCTCTCTCTCTCTCTCTCTCTCTCTCTCTCTCTCTCTCTCTCTCTCTCTCTCTCTCTCTCTCTCTCTCTCTCTCTAGCGCTCGTATGAAAGAAGAGGGGTGGCTGGAAACTGAAATATTTATTTTCTGCACACAACAAATGTCTGACCAGATTTAGAGGCATAACAGTTTTTTGTTCTTGCCTTGTCATTGCAGGTCACTGGCAGGCCTCAAAATGTTCACCGAGTTGGAAGAGCTGGTCGTCGACAACAATCTGCTTGGAAATGACCTCCGGTTGCCCAGGTTACCCAACCTCCACACCCTGACACTCAATAAGAACCAAATATCCTTTTTCAAAAACTAATCACTCAGTCCCCCCCTCCCCTCCCCACTTTTCTCATTCAGATTTTTAGCAAGTCAGTGTTTAATGCCGACATGGATCACAGGCAGTCACCGTATCACACTCTGTTTATTTTTTCTAACATTCATAAGTCAATACAACCTGCCTCAGCCTGCCTGCCTCCAAAAGAACCAGTTTTTGATGTTACACTTTTTGCAGGGGAGCACTGTGTGTGTGTGTGTGTGTGTGTGTGTGTGTGTGTGTGTGTGTGTGTGTGTGTGTGTTGCAAAACAAGAGAGAGTATAGGAGCACTTGGGCTGTCACAGAGGCTCCACACACAGGACTAGTTTTTGAACCACAGGGACCTCTAGTGGAATTAGATTTTAGAGTCGACATAACAGATGTGTTTTTCTCCCTTTTTGTTCAAAGAGAATACAAAAGTGCTGGATTTATAAAAATAAAAAAAACACACCCTTAGAATGAGACATAATGTGTTGGAATGTATTTGCTGTTTTGGTTATATCAATTATTTTAAATTACAGGGAAATCTGGATTTGCAGTTTAGCTCTATTACACTGCTGTATCCCTCTGAAATAAAAACAAATCATTTATTTAATTTGTCACTCAGACAAAAACACACTAGCGCATGCTCACATGTTGGCTCGTTGATTACAACGACTGCTGTGTTCTGTCACTAAAAAGCAAACGTGTAAAAAAATAAAAAATCCAGAGCCTCCTGTAACAGCCACCCCTTAAAAATTTCAAGACTTGGACACATTGCTACGGCTGTTTATGATCAGTCAAGAAAATGTGTGAACTTCTCCCCCCCCCCCCCCTATAAGCTTCAGAACAGGTTTAGCAATGTGTCCTGTTTTTCCTCTGGGTTATGCAGATCCTGCTGGGGTAACGATGCTCGCTCTGACTCTCCCACACGTTTCGCACAAACACACACTTCCAGAGTCAACATTAAAAAACTGGGGCTCCTTGAAGTACGCGTCTGGGACTGTGTGCCTGGGTTCGGTTGTGAAGTGGTCGGCACATGCTAATAGGCCAATTATGTACATCCTGTCGTGGCACGGTGCCATTTTTAAAAAGCTCGAGCACTGCATTAGTGCCGTTGTATTTTGACACTTTGGGGCTCAATTTTCCAAGCGAATGTATTAGTGATGAATGTGCCTGCTTAGGGGGCTGTTTGTTTTTCTCTACGTTTTTTCTCGCAAAAAAAGTATTTTTTTTTTCACCAGAGCGCGGGCGGCTCTGGGAAGCACGGACTGTTTGAACCGCAGGGCATCCATCATTTTGTCACTGTTCCTGCACCCTGCCACCTAGGAAATGAAATAGATGGAGAGAAAAGAGGGGAGAGAGAGAGAGCAGCATGCCAAATTGTGTCACTACTATATGCCAAAGCCTGCACCTTTTAAATTGCCCCTCTGTCTGCCCAGTCTCACAAAGCCAGTGACTAGCCTCTTTGAGCACCGCGGTAAATTTTGACAGTGACGTGTTTTAGTGCGGACAGGGCCCGGGAGAGGGGCGGTGCTGGGTAGTAAATGCTAATGTAATTAACAGCGCTAGGTCCTTGACATCCGCCCTTTGACACCTGACTGATATCGAGGCCCTGCTGGAACACTTGCCTGACGCGACCCCATCACTGAAGTACCTAAGCCTGCTGGGAAATGAGGCCTGCCCCAACCAGCTGGTCAGCCCGGATAAGGACGAGGACGACTACCAGAGATACAGGTCAGTTCTACTACATGATGTCATGGATAAATGAAGAACAGATTTGACTATAGATAAATAGATAGACACATAGACACATAGACACATAGGTACATTGATAGACAATGTTCCGTGTGTGTTTATGTTTTCAGTCAGACCGCCCTGAGTGATAGCTTTTTGTTAGTAATGGATTTTTTTTAACATGCACCCCCGCCTTACTTCAAGCAGACTGTGGATTCAACCACATCACTCTAAAAGCTTTGTCAACTGGTCCCCCTACACTCCAGTTTGCAAAATGGATTTCATGTGTGACTAGTCACCACCACAAATGAGTGTTTACTACCCTTGCCTTACCAGTGCAGCCGATGCATTAAACATCAAGCCTAGGCCCGGAGCCATGCAATATGACCACCATTTGTCAGGGTCCTTTACATGAAATGCGATAAAAGGCGAAAAGCATACTCTCTTTTGTCTGTTTTAGCCCTAAGTGCTTGTTTCTGACTCTGTGTTGCCTATTAATCATTTACCACCCCATGCCCTTTCTTGAATAATCTTTCTTCTGTCTCCCTTCATCTCCCCCTCCCCTCCTCCTCTCCTCTCCCCTCCCCTTCTCCCTTTCTCTCCATGTCCCTCTCCTCACTTGCTTATCTCACTGGTGAGGGAAGCTGTTCTGTTTTGACTGACAACGTCTAGGGTCCTGTAATGTAATATTCATAATGTGTCACATAGTAAAACATCAATTTGAGCGTGATGCAGATTTCATGTCTGACAAGGTTAGGCTGTATGCAGGTCGTGACAGCACTGGCCTTGGGCAATAAATACCCAGCCCAATGCCGCGGGAGCTCTTTGGGTCTCTCAAGTGAAATACCCTGATGTGTTGCATCGCTGCCCCAATTAGTGCAATGACATAAAAAAACACTGTATTCATTCACACAGTATTGTGTATAGTCTGCGGGGAGGTTAAATGTTTGTCCCAATCTGCAGCCGACCCATGCAAGCGCTCAGTGGCCATGCGTGGTACTGCAATAACACAATCTCAAAGACATAATATGATATGTTCACCAATGGTTACTGATTATGTGGCATTGTGCGTGTCTTTCCTCTCAGCTTCTGCGATGAATAAAGATTATCCAAATGTTTATTTGACATTTTAACCTCTTATCTTGGAGGAAAGTTATCAGTCTGTCAGATCTGCTTTTTGTGGCGGATCAAAGAGCGCGTGCCCGAGGTGCCTCAACCACAAGCTGTAATTTGTGTTCACTCAACCTTTTTTTTCTAAATTCCATAGATGCAGATGAATAACAATAGACTTGATAAGATTTAACTTATTTTCTTTTTTTTTTCTTTGTAGTATTTTATGTTTTCCTCCATAGCTGTCATACTAAGTGTAATGGTTGTCTCGTAACATTTTATTTGATGGGTTCCAACGTGTCCTAATGTCTTCCTAAATAACTAGTGTGTGACTTTAATATATAAGGATGGTTCTAGTAGTAAATATAAACAAGAAATAGGTTAAATAATTAAGTAGGTAAGTGTGGAAAATAAAGTTAAAAAACAAATCTAATTTCTCTCTGTTATTCCTGTTAGTATGGTTTAGAAATTCAACAAAAATCAACAATCACTTAGAAAAAATACCCAACTGTGTAACTACTATGTAATATGGTGTTTATTTTGTAAAATGGTTAATACATTATTAAAACCTTCATCTGTGATTTTGTAGAAGGAAGTTACTGTATATCCCCTAACCAATACTAAATGTTGTATGGAGGGATGTTTGGTATAGCTAAAAAAAAAGTGGGTTTTTCTTTGTCAGTCATGTCTCCTCTCCCCTATACCCTCCTGTTCTCTCTTATCCTGCCTCTTATGTTGGTCTGAATCATTAATATCCCTACTGGCTGACAGAGCCTTGTCATCTGCTCTGAACCCTGTGATGGTGGGTTACCTATGGAGAACGACCTCTCCATGTGTCTCCCAAGGGCATCCTCACATTTCATCATGGAAATGCCCCCGAACAAAGTCCTTTTTTTACAGGCAGGGGGACACCGGATGGGATTGGGGTCTCTTGGATTTGAGTGCTGGTGCTCTGATTGTAAAGGGAGCTCGTGTGAGGGGTTAGGAGCAAGTTGGATTAACCCTACAATAGTGTTATCTATAAAAAGACATTTGATATATATTTTGTGTTTTAGTCATTTGTTTTCTGTTCCTGATAAGAACTCTCCCTATCTTTAATGTCCCTTTCAAATTATATCAAATGTTTATCTCCCTTTAAAAGATGGAGTCAGTGATTACGGAGAATGCTTGTTGACAAAATGACTTTTTGTCCAAATCAGTAAATATTCTACTCATGATCCACTACCTGTCCGTACTGTGTGTGTGCTGAAAATATCATACATAATGTTATAGGCTCTGTTAAACGGGTACGTAAACAAAGGGCCTGTAAACAATGCCTATTTACAAAGCCTAGGCTGTGTATAAACGTCAGATTTTTTTCCAGCGTGCACACACACAGTACTCTCTGGAATTGGATCAGGAGGATATTCACTAGTTTTGACCAAAAAAAAGCGATTTTGTCGACGAGCGTTTTTCCAGAATCACTGACTCCGCCTTTAAATTTTGCACAGGATATTTTGTGTTCCGTGTCAGTCTCAATGTGATCCCTTGCATGCATCCCGCTCCTTTATAATCCCCAGGTGTTGAAAAGTTGACACGGGCTTCGCCATCTCCCCTCATCGCCGTCGCCATCATCAATTTGTCACGGCTCTTTGCGCACAGGTTCTTGTCTGTGCCCATGTATCCCCGCTCCCTGTCCTTTCTCACCCTCCACTTAGGTGCTGCATGCATGTCCTTTCTGGCTAGCGGCTCAGCCACTGACATACCGGCTTCCCTCTATCCACTGCCTGCCTGCCTGTGAAAGGATCTGTTGTCATCTATGTATTCCAACCATTATCTTTTGACGTTTCTCTCCCTCCCCAATGAAAGACAGAGTGTGTCTGAAAGCTTAGGAGAGATATCTGTGATGCGGCCCAGAATGACAGCTCTGGCAGACGGATTGTATCTCCTTTCGTGCTATTTATATGTCCTACTTATTCTTATCAGCTTTGAAGGTTATTACATACAAGTAAAAAAAATAATAATATCACCATTAAATCTGCATCACCATTAATAAATCCCAGTAAACACGGGCTTCTTTTCAAGTTTGTATTGATGCGTGCATATATTAGAAAGTGTTGTCAGTTTGATTAGTATATGACAGTTTACACACTTCCTCAGATTTCCTGTTTGTCTATTTGTCAAGAACAGGCCTCACAACTAGACCTTTTAAGGAAGCAGTACAGTATGGTTTAAAGGGGCACTATGCAATTTCAAAGGGGAGTGGGATTTGCAAAACATATTTTCACTACATGTAATTCTTAGTATTAAATAATTATATCATCATAAAACAACACTAAAGTATTTTGAGACACCTGGAACCAAATGTAAGACTAGAATTTGTTTGTAAACCAAACTGTGGGCCCTGCTTTTGTAAACAACAACAGTGAAACAGTAACTTTTAAGATAGCGTTCCTACTTCAAAAAAAGTGTTCCAGGGATAACATTTTCCTGTGATGAAAGTTAGTTTACTCAGTCAGTTATGAGAATATACCTTTAGAAAATGGTAACTTCTCCAGCACACCTAAACTTACATAGTGCACCTTTAAGTTGAATTGTTGTCCATTCTCACAGGTACTTTGTCCTGCACAAGTTGCCCCAGCTGAAGTTCCTGGACACCAGGAAAGTATCCAGAAAAGAAGTGATGGAGGCACAGGCGAGAGGGGCGTTCATGAAAGTGGTCAAACCCAAGTCGGAAACCGTAAGTTAAGCTCTATTCCTTTATTTTTTTGTTCTTTTTTTACACTGTTTAAAGTAGCAGTCCCTCTGAAGTCTTTCACAGTCATGCCTTTCTTTCCTTTCCTATTATTTTCCTTTATCCTTCCTTTCTTCCTGTGCATGCCTGACTGTCAGTCTGTCTTTACAGAGGTCAGAGCACTGTGGCCCTTCTGAAAAGCCTCTCCGCTTTACTATCACTTCAAGTGTGTGTGTGTGTGTGTGTGTGTGTGTGTGTGTGTGTGTGTGTGTGTGTGTGTGTGTGTGTGTGTGTGTGTGTGTGTGTGTGTGTGTGTGTGTGTGTGTGTGTGTGTGTGTGTGTGTGTGTGTGTGTGTGTGTGTGTGTGTGTGTGTGTTGTACGCGAGGGGCATGAAGCCTGTAAATGTGTGTGACCACGACCTGACCTGATTCCGTATGCATGAGCCCCAGATCAAAGACGGCGCGGCGGCTGTCGGGTCGCGCTTGTGTTGCCAAGTGTGACGTGGTTGGCCATCGGAGTGACAGCTCACGTACACGCTGCTAACAAACGCTTAATTATCCCCGAGCCCGTTCACTTATTGCTCCCTCACTTGTTTTGGTCAGCACAGACTAATTAAAGTTCGGGAGGTACCCATTTCACCCCCTCATACCATTGCTTTTTTTTTTTTAAATGTAAAAAAAAAATTCATAACCCCTTTGTCCCTTTTTTGATAATGCAATATAAATGAATGTCTTTTGCCTAGATTTGATATCATGTAATTGTAAGGTCGTTAAATATTTACAGTTTGGATCAGATAAGCTATGTCGTTCCAAGGACTCTAGGGCTGTTGACTGTGAGCCTGGGAGGTGAAAAAAAAAAACGGACCCATAGTAACAAGACCGAAAAGGCATCCAATGACAAATCAGAAGCATGGGGGTGGATATCGGGTTTAAAAGTGCATGTGGAAAAGAAAAAAAGAAAAAAATTATTGTCCCAGACAATCAGCTAAGATAGTGTGTGCTCTTTTCGTGTCAGTTCATGCTACACTTTGTTCTTGATTCTCCATGCAAGTGGCAGTGCGAGAAAGCAAAACATTAGAATAGTTTAACCTCAGCCTGGCATGTTTGGTATAGATGGAGAAAAAGTCTATAATGAAAACACTGCTCCTCCACTTTATCTAAAAAGAAACTAAGGACCTCGACAATGCTTTTTGGCAGCGCAGAGTCACTTTATAAGATGTTATTTACATAGCTTGTCAGTGAAGACGAAATGTTTGCCTTTGTCGCACACACAGCCTCAGATGAAAGGAGAGATAATCAGTGATTGCGGCTGACATGATGTGTGTGTTTTTGTGTCTCTCGTTGTGTCTTTGAACCTACTGTATATGATTATTTATTCCCTATGCAAAGTAAAAGGTTATACAGCTTTGATGAATACACACGTCTACCCCCCACCAAGGCACACAGGATTATTTTGACACCTGAACATTTCTTTTTCTGTTCCATCTGCAGTTCCTTATTAGCAGTGTAGTGTTTGACTGTGTGTCTCCACAATAATGGGAATTTTTGGCCTGGACATGTCCTGTGTGTCTGGGCCCTGGCACGTCAACTGCATGCGCATTTCCATACGATTAGTTCTTTGAGTCAGATGAGATGTGATGCGTCAACTACGGCAGACGTGATGAGCCATGAGTACCTCCCGGCTCTTAATTGTCCCCATCATCAGAGTGAGTGTGAGCTGACCAATGGTGTGGGTCGCCAATTAATGAAAAACGTCGGCATCGGAAGAGGAAACTGAGGGCTGAGATGATAGCGTAATTAGGTATTTGTGTTTTTAGCTTTTATGTCTGGTTACAGCAGGGTGTTGCTGGTAACAGTGGCTCGTGGTACAGTGTCTGCCGTTTGCTTCATTACAAAGGATGGTAATTAGCTGTCTCGCTGTCGCTTGCGCTGCCATTTGAGTCTCAATTAGTGCAAGTATCGGAGGGGGAAAAAATACAGGACCAGGCATGTGATTTTCAAATGTTTATTTGTGAAACAATTTGACTTTGGGTGTGTCTTTTAAAGTTTGTTTTGCTCTCCATACAGTTGTTAAGATCTTTCATGTCAAATCTACTTCTTACTGTACTGCAGTAGGTACATTGAAACCATAGAAACAGCAGCTACTGCAGCAGGGTTACAAAGATACATGCCCACTCATGACAGCATTAATCTGAAGGAAAAAGAGCCCCTTACCTATCAGATCATTCCCATTGCATTATGCACGTATTGGAATGGTTAATGGGAGAGACAGTGCTGAACTTTGGAGACCTCTCTCTCTCTCTCTCTCTCTCTCTCTCTCATATCCGAGTGTATTGCGACCACAGTTTTAACTCCCTTTCAATCATGCCATTATGGCGTGGCACCGAGCAGCGCCACATGGTTCGGATAAAAGCAGTTATGCTCTTTAGCACAATCTGAACACCATAACTTTTCATACATTCCCAATTTTTTCCATGTTGCATAAATCACAACCAGACAGTCAAAGGCCGGTCATTAGGGTGAAAAGGCACACATGGATACACACACACACACACACACACACACACACACACACACACACACACACACACACAGACACACACGCACACACGCACGTGCACACACACACACATGCACACACACACACACACACACACACACACACACACACACACACACACACACACACACACACACACGCACACATACCAGCACAAAATTCGGTGATGGGATTTGTATGGGATTAATAAAAAGTTGTAACCTATTGAAAAAATGTAAGTCTTCATGACACATAGTCGAGCCAGCGCCGCAAAAAGACAAACATTGTAACAAAGACGAAAACAATTGGCCTCAATGAGATAGCCATGTTCATACACTGAGTTGAATACTGTCACTTCTTTAATTGTTGTTGTGCGTCTTCATGCGCGAGCGGGCATGACACCATAAGTGGGTGACAACGAGCTGTGTCTGAGTCGTCTGTGTGTTTTGGTGTTTGCTTCAAACTCAGAAGAGGGGTAATTTTCTCGTTGGGGTTTTTGTTGTATTACATTTCTGAGTGAAAAGGACAAGTACTTGCACCGAAACAGATGCAAAACGACAAAGACGGACAGGGAGGGAGAGGAAAAAAAATACATGTATAAATACCTGAAGTAAACAAAACAAAAAACACACACACACACACATAAGAGGGGGGACGATTGAAGTGTTTTCCCATAACCACAACACTAAGCAGACTTAAGGGGTTTGGAAAAGCCTTGAGCTGTATTTTGGGAAATTGGGCGTGTTGGAATGCCATAATGTGATAATTCTCTTTGAGGACTTAGAGGTCATGGAATGAAACGGCGTTAAACCACGTAGAGCCATTTGGACCGTGTTGGGCTCCTTTTTCGGAAAATACATGTGGTACTTCTTGGCTGGCGGCTTCCTCCTCCTCCTCCACCTCCCCTCCCTCGCTCTGCCACGGAGCCCACATTATGCTGTCGAAACCCTTGGGTTAAACTGGCCATGTCTATCAAAACACCGTGACAGCACATTCTGTTTTCAGATCCCGAGCGCTCGCTGCTAAAAAAAAAAAAAAAAAAAGAAGTGCGTAGCAAATTTAACTAGTAGAATAACATTTGCTCCTTGCCACATGTTTTAAGAGTGTTTCGCTGTGAATGAAGTAAGTCCATGGTCCCCCTCACTAAGCACAGCTTGGTAGCTACGTCAGAGGGTATAAATGTTCCTCGGATGTCACTTAGATTTTGCACCGAACGGAGTATTTGACTTGATTTTCGAAGCATGAACACACAGCTTTTTTCTCCCACATCCTTCTGTGTGTAATGTAAAGCAGACTGCATTGCAGGGTGGCTCGAGCCAGCTCCCGGGTCCCAGGAGTCTCGGCACACAGGGTAACGGTTCTTCAGGGGAATTGACAGTGACAGGGCCAGGAAAGTCCTCAAGTGGATCTTTTCAGTTCGGTTTTTTCCTCCCCAGACACTAACCTGTTTCACTCGGCAGTAGACAGCGGTTCATTTTAAGTTTGCACTGGAGGGAGCGGGCCAAATCGAAGATAGACTGCTATGGTTTTAGACCCATGATTGTGCATTATGTGATGCATGATTGTGGCTTTTTTTTTTCTTTCTTTTTTGTGTGTGTGCAAACTTAACTCTGGAAAAAGAGGAGGCGGTGTGCTATAGGTTGGTTTGCTTCGCTTTTTTCCTTTTTCAAGTCTCAAATGTACCCTTTTAAAAAAAAAGTATGTTGCCACGTTCATCTCTCCACGCGAGAGAGTTATGAGTTCCCCGAAGCTCTCAAACGTAACAAACAGCATGCAATATAGCGCTTTGTGAGTGTGCCCGTCAGTGAATGATTTTACTGAACAAATGTGTCCTCAAAGAATACGGTTCTCAACAGGGGGAAAGGGGAATGTAACCCGACAGATTGCTGTGGAAGCCGGTTTATTACCACTTCCCCCTTCTCTGCTAGATTCTATAGTCGCAGCAGCTATTATACATACAGAATCCTGATTTGTTACCTTTCTCTTTTGACACATTCCTGAATCAATCATTCTTGTATACACATATAGTTCACATGAGGACAACACTGCCTTGTGGGAGAGAGTTGTGGGCAAAAACACTGTAACCATACTTAGTGTCTGTCTGTCTGCTTTATGTTCAGACAAATAAACCCGCTGACATATTGAGATCTGCTTGCTTTCAAATGATGTTGTTTCCGCCCGCCGCCTTACATAATGTCTTGTTATCTGTTAATTGCATCACTTGAAGACACTGCTGTTCTCCATCTTTTAATGAGCAACATATCCTCAAATGTTAAAAAAATCTGCTGTTTATAATGGTTTGTACGTGTTTAGTTTTTTATGATTGACGAAAAACTACTGCATGTTAGTGTCAGATACTTTCAGGGGGAGCCACGTGTTCATTCTCTAAGGTATGTGTGTGTATGTGTGTGTCTGTCAGTATATGCGAGTGGTGTATTTCTTTGTAACTGGTTTCTGAATGCTGGAATAGAAGCCTGTCCAGTGTTTCGGACCAGTTATGAGCATTCTGGCAGCTCGACTAGAAAAAGGTCACACAAGGGTTAGAAGTCAGGAAAACAACAGCAAATTAGAGGGAGTGACTCACACTGTCCACATAAATCATCCAGGAACCCTGCATATCATAAACACACTGTAAAAGTTTAAAGCTCAATTAATTGAAAGTAATAGGGCGCAGATTGATTTATTGCCTCTTTCAGAGCCTGCAGACACGGGGTGCGTGACCCGGGTGTCACGTCACCCTCGTGAGCGACAATGATAGATGTATTATTCATTTTTTCTGGCTTAAACGCAGAGCATAAAAACAAACATGTGTTTTTTTAAGGGGCTTTTTTTTTATGAGAGACAGAAGTGGCCGCGTTGCATTAACTGATTTTCCTCTCCTTCTGCTGGCAATCCAGTACAGAGCAGGAACGCCTCTGTGGTGAAGCATTTGTTGTCTCGACGTCTCTTGTGTTTAGCGGTGGAGTTTTGAGGCCTGTCATAAAACAGGCCAAGGCTGGCCGGCAATAATGAGATGTCTCCCTCTCCCATTTTGATATAAAGTTTTCATAAACTTTGACAAATCATGTGATCATCCAGACAACTTTTCTCTTTTTTTTTTCTTTTCACTTTATAATGTAAGTCTTTGTTAAGTTTTTATTAGTGTAATAATACTGAGTGCCTGGGTTTGGCAATGTACAAAGCCTTTGCTCTCATTTTTTTTCAACACATACTTTTCCAACCAGATCCTTATTATGCCTTCAGGAGAGGTCCAAGTTTTTACGTGACTTTTTTTGTTTTCAAAGTCCCTTTCTAGACAAGTGAAAACTACAGGGAAATAACACATTTCTGCCTCCTAGAATCACTGAACAATTTAGTTTTAAGACACATGTAAAGCAAATTGTGCACACGCAGCCCTACATGTCTCACAGTCATTATGATTCTCTATAAAAACTGAGTTTTCTTTCAGTGCATGCCAACGTGTTGCAAAACTCCAGAAAGCCCTGGTGTATGTACCGGAGAAACAATATGGTAGCAACTAAGGCATTATCTCTCTCTCTCTCTCTCTCTTCAATTGCACTTCTTATGGAATGATGCTTTTAGCTATTACATAGTGCAGCGTCCCAGTGCGTTGGCCTATCAGTCCAATCAGAGCTAATCCTCCCTGTTGGTCTCTTCGGTGACAGGAAGATGCTGCTAGCCTAATGAGAGACATCTGGCTTATGTGTTTTCCATCGCACGAAAAATAAATCTGTCTTTTCTTTCTCATTCCCCCTGTTCCCCCCGCCGACTGTTTCCACAGAAATGGGCCAAACTTTAAATCTATCAAAGAGATCAGTTATTTCATTGCCTGTCTCTTTTAGTTGATGTTGACAGCGCACATTAATCACTATTTCAGCGGCCGCATTTATAGTTTACTTTGAAGACGGTTGTCATGTGCACCCTCTCGAGGCAGCTTTGCTTTAAATCACATTCAGATTTGTATCAGATAATTCCAGTCAAGTTGTTGTTGTTTATGACATGCAGATGTTCATATGCTATAAGGAAAAAAAATAAGTTAATGAAGATGGGAGCTTAAGATCTATTCTAATTAGGAAAATACCGTCAATACAAAAGTGTCACTTAAAGGTGGAGTCAGTGATGCTGGAGAAGGCTTGTTGTCACAATCACCTTTTGTAAAAATCAGTGAATATCTCCTCAAGATCCGCACCTGCACATACAGCGTGTACACTGGATAAAAAGTGCAGTGTTAATACACAGCCTAGGCTCTGTTTACTGGCATGTTGCTAGCTATGGTGGGTGCCCTTTGTTAACATACCCAGTTTACAGAGCTTAGGCTGTGTATTAACGCTGGATTTGTTTCAGCGCGCACATACAGAGTAGGGACAGGTAGCGGATCGTGAGGAGATATTCACTGATTTTGACAACAAGCATTATCCAGAATCACTGACTCCACCTTTAAGTAAACAGTTACTCATAGGGGACACACAGTGAAAGTTCTCCCTCCTTAAATAAGCTCTTACTTTGTGGTTATTGCACCTTGGCCTCCACCAGTTTGCCGGATCATTTGAGCTTTAATCCGTTACACCACCAGTATGGCTCTGTTCTTCAGTGCAGCGTTAATGGAGTTGAGAGTCTTCTTTCAGCAGCGACTTTCAAGAGCAATGCAACAGAGGACTTTGGGCCAGCCAGCCAGCCAGCGCCGGCCCAAAGTCCCCTCCACTGAAGTTTGTGCTTACACAGACCTTCTTTGTGGTTTTCGGAGCTTGTCAGACATGTCAAGCGCGAGCTCGAAAAAAGTATATTGTTTCCAGCCACTTGGATTCCTTTCCCCCCCTGACATCTGCCACTCTGCCGAGATGATAAATTCTTGCCTCATTAAGCGTGGGTGTGGGATTACAGGCTGACAACACATTAATCACTGGGCTTGGGTGGCAGGAGCCCGGCACCAAGCTACAGGCATTGTTAACTAAACTTTTTTTTTCTTCTAATGTGTCACTCTCCTCTCCCTGACAGGCCATAATCAATCATCCTGATTGGCAGGGCTGATAGATTACACTATTTATACTTTGTGTAATGAAAGCTAGCGTTTTCCCACCTACTGTCATTGTGCAAGACAACGATAGGCCACACCGTCCGGCTTGCATGGGAACACATACAAAAAGAGAGAAAGACCGGGTATTGGCAGACCTTGGCACCGCATTGTGAACTTTAAAACAGACACTGTTGAGCTTTCAGTGGTTGGTGGAAGAGAAGGGTTGGGGGCATTGGGGGGTATACTTGAGTCTGTATTGTTTCCCCTTGCACAGTATATAGCTGGAAGGCAGTCTTCACACCATCACTGACTTGAGCTATTGTCATCTTTGTGGCTATCAGTGGCGGGGTGCGCGCTCTCGCAAAGGTAAAACTATAGGCTTTGTCAGTGCGGTGTGGGATTGGGTTTCCCCCGTGACCCCGTTTCTGAGGTGAGGTTTTGTTGTCAAAGCCTTTTTTTTCCTGACAGAAAGTGAATGATTTACACGTGTATAACAACAAAATGACAAGACACCATATACTGTATGCGTGTAGGAGCTGTCAATGTGCAGAGGTCAGCGGGATAATGGATAATGGATTTCCCTGTTTCCCTTTACTAATGGCTGTAGAACTGGTACATCGCTTTTGCAAAACCCCCTCGCAGTCATTTCTTTGGCATGGGAACTTGTGGATGAAATGACACACTGCTGGTAGCCTTCAAACATAATAAGGTTATGTTTCTTTTTTTTTGTTCATTTTCAGCCGCATGTCTTTGTCTGGAATTAGAGATGTCCTAGGCATCACCGAGAGAGGGTATTGAATATGAGCTCTTAGTTGAGAGGCTGCCAAGCTTTTTTTGGAGAAAAGAAGAGAGGGGAAAGAAAGAAAGAAAAAAACAGTCCATCATGTTTTTGACAGCTAGTAAATCTGAGACTTCTCTTATGAGACAGCGTGCTGTCAGGAAATTAGTTAACTAGACCATATTATGGAGGAGCCAGGTAATTTACCCTCCGAGATGCAATCGCAAATAACTAGCAGGAGGGCCGCATCCCTGACCTGACATTGCTTTGTGTATAATGCAAAATCCGGTGACATGCTCAATGGGTTCTGTCAGCTGCGGGATTGAATTCTCTGCCTACTGCGTCTCAGTTTTTGGAGCACGCTGGTCAATTATTTCTGAGGCTGTCAGTGCGCGGGGAGCCACTGTTATTTAGTATGTGTTAACTTGGCATCATTAAGACACTCACCTGACAGAGGGAAGCGCACCTGAACGTTATTTATTATGATTTCCCCGACAGCGCTAACCTTCAAACACGTTGACCTCTCTCCCTATTTTTATTTTTTATTTTTTGTTACGTTTTGTGAAATCCCGT
Source organism: Ammodytes marinus (assembly GCF_949987685.1). Classification (NCBI taxonomy): domain Eukaryota; kingdom Metazoa; phylum Chordata; class Actinopteri; order Uranoscopiformes; family Ammodytidae; genus Ammodytes; species Ammodytes marinus. Next base: position 7,495,672 of record NC_137215.1, on the reverse strand, counting down.
TCGGTCCATTAGAAACGGGAGCTGTCTAGACGGGAGGGGAATCAAATGACCGCCAGTCGTCTAATCTAACACGAGTAATGCCATTTGTTTGGACAGATTGCTCTGATCACATGGTGGTGGGTGGTGGTTGCAGTTCAGTGTCTATCCACGCTCTGCGACGTAGACACATGCTGTCCACACACTAGCTTTAAAAAGACATGCAGAACTGTCATTTCAGCATAGATCCATCTGGTTTCCCCCCACAAGCACATGCAATGGATTTGTGTTGTGTGCTTCTTTTTAAGTGGGCCCTTGAAAGGAAACACTAGCTATAGAATGTGTTATCTTTGCTTTGTGTAAACAGCCAGATTCACTGCTTGTACACATCATGATCCAACACTTCTGACACCGGTGAAAGGACAAGGTAACGGATACTTCAAATATTAAGATGACAGGGATAGTCTTGAGCTCAACAATAAGGATACAACACAGTCTTTTGGCTGTAATTTCAATGATATTTTTGGGCAAGTTGACTCAGACAAATAGGTTTAGACATAACCCGTTTATAATTTGAACTCTGTGGGAAAACGACAGTTAGCATTCTACAGCAGCCCTCCACCAGCCAGCCACCATGCACCAAGCAGCCAGCCCTGGTGATGAATGGGAAACCTGATCGACCAAAGCCTCAGCATCACCTCTGTACAGCCCGGATGACATGATTAGGAGGTGACAGCTTCTGTAACAACATCTCTGCATTTATCTTTTTCTGCTCTCTCTCTCTCTCTCTCTCTATTTCTTATACTCTTTCTCTGCCTCTCTCTGTCCCCTGTCTGTCTCTTCCCTCTCAACAAGTCAGACTACTCTATAATTAATGTCCCTGAGGGCTATCCGCAGGTCAGGCAAGGGGGGGTTGCTGTTGAGACAGGTAGTCTTGACACCTCCAGCTTTGTAGCTTATGCATGCGGGTGGGTTAGGCCGAGTTAGGAAGGGGTGAGGGAGGCCAACGAGGAGGGCTAGGGGCATGTTTAAGGTTGGAGGCTAAGACGGGAGGAATACTGTAGCAGGTTTTAAAGGGAGACAGGGCCTTCTCTTGCTGTGCGACCTTTCCACCCGCGAGACAAAAAGGATGGTTTTTCTAAGGGATTAACCAGTCAAATCTGGTGCATTAAGGGCTTAAGGCCTGTCAGGTGCCTCGCATTTGAGTGACAGAGGCGGAACGTACAGTTTAAATAACATCGGCGCCACACACATCTAGCCGAAAGGAAGGCACTTTTAAGTTACAAGAGACATTGTTCAGGGATGGTTGGTAGTGAGTTTCTTTTCTTAAGAGCACCAGAAAGGCTTAATCGCTGCTGGTCAAAATGTTCTACTATAGTCAAAAGTTTGCACAACAGTCTCATTGCTGTGAATTCACTCTCTCTCTCTCTCTCTCGCTCTCTCTCTCTCTCTCTCTCTCTCTCTCTCTCGCTCTCTTTGTGCTGTGTCGCCTCAAACAATGTTTTTTTTCCCAAAGACTTAAGAGACTATTGTTAAGCCTCTTCTGTTTGTATGTAGTCTGAAGTGTGCCCTTTGCTTACACACCTCTCATATGTGCTTATGTCCAAACTCCACAGACACACTCACTCCCACTCTACATTTCACAAACACAGCAGCCGCCCTTGTTTTGTTCTCAACGAGCACACAATGAATAGCCTCTCCACCCTGGGTTTTTTACTACTAGTGGAAACAAAAAATGGTGGATGCTGGTGAAGAGGTGTTGTTTTCTTTTCTTTTCTTTTTACTTTTTTTTCTCAAGGTTTGAAGAGCAAAGAGAGAAAAATAGGATGAAAGAAGCTGGGTGATTCACAGGGCGTTGGGAGAATTGGACAACCTTAAAGGGGAAAATTAAGTTTGGGGCAGAATAGAAGGAGGTGGATGGAGGAGGTGAGGGACACATTCTTATTTAGCAGTGGAACTATGTGAAAGAGTGAGGGCTGCCCAGTGTGCACTCGAGGTCATTTTGGGGCCAGCGGGGTCAAGTGACACTCAAACAGCATTCTTCTGTCATTCGTGGGAGTGTTGGAGAGGGGCTGTGAAGGAGTGGCATAGGGCTACAGGGCACGGATGGGCACTGAAAGTGGGTGAGGGTCCCAAAAAATGCCATGTGTTCAGTGTCACCAGAGAAATTCTGAGCTGTGTGAAGGTACTAGCCTCCACTTTTTGAAAACAGTGGTTCAAGTGCAATATTTCAATCCTTTTACATGACGAAACAAGCTCATCATTTCTGTCCCGACTGACATTTTATAGAATTTATTTGAAGTGTCCGAATTATTTTCATTGGTAATCAAAGGCATTATAACCTTTCGACGGATTCATTGGGATTCTATTTGCAGTTGGCGCTGGGTTGCGACGCTGACAGATTTGCAGTGCCTCTTCCCAGAATAGGCCTGACTTCTATGCCAATGAGCTGTAAAGGTCTGGAATAAGATAGCCTGTGAGATTCACTGCAAGTCATGATTGGCAACACATATTTTATGTCAAGGATAACTCTCCCAGGACAGTTCGGGACAAAGGTTTTTTGTCATTTCATCAAGTGACTGATCGAGGGAATACAGGAAGTTCTTTTCTATGGTAGAAGTCAGCAAAAGAAAATTCGGACAGACAGTGAATCGCTATTTGTCTTTATTACTATTAGTCCATCTTCCCTGTTCGCGGTCACAAACGGCTCCCAAAGGTGCCAAAGATGTCCACACAGTATAAGATGGACAGCAGTGACCTTGTGGCGTCAACCCCATTTTGTCTGAATTGAAATCATTCTCTGAAATCTATCTTTTAGTTTGTTGTTAAGACCTTACAACCAGAGTAGTAACCTATAGGCCTAGACATTTAATATGATCGGATAATAAAAAATAAAAAAAAAGTATCCCCCGGGTATCACTCGATATGCTATGTTCCAGGGCAAGATGGGGTAGGGCACGACGGGCATCACTTCCCAGCGTCTTTGCCTGCCAACTGGCACCGTCCGTCACCAGACGTGTTGGGGGGGTAATCGGAGATTGTTGGGGCCGGAGCTCGCGGCGGCTCTTGACTTTCATCACACCTGTGTTAAAACCAACGTTGAGAAGCATGGCCCCGTCCATCCTTTCGTCTGTATTACAGTATCTCTCTCCCTCTTGTAAGGGAATATTGAGAAGGCAAGTGGATCCGATGATAGGGCTCCTCACATCCTGTCACACTCATCCGATTTCAAGGACGACTGAGTGCTTTTGTCAGCTGAATTCCAGACATCTTCTTCCTTTTCTCTCTTGAGGGGAGGGGGGGGTTTTCAAAGATAGTGTATCTCTTGACCCTTTCTCGAAAACAATAGGACCATTGATACGGCCATGGCTCTTACTAATAGCTAATGGTGTACGGTGTTGTATAATTCATGAGATGTATCAGGGTGATTGAAATATGAATGGGTATGATTCAAACCAAAGCAAACCTAGCAGACCATGGAGAGGGAGCTCATTTGTCATAAGAACACACACTTGTCTTCTGCCCATGCTCTGATCTCCTCCAGCTTCCTGCCTGCTGCCCTCTGTCAGAGATGTCACTCTTTCGTGACACCTTGTCTGCCCTCTCTCCGTCTTGTCTCGCCGTCCCTATCTCCTTTCTCTTTGGGGTGGAACTGTTTGTTTTTGGAGGTTTTTGTTTATGGGGGGGGGGGGAGAGAGAGGAATACCCCGCTGCTCCAGGCCGCCCCCTAGTCTTTCAGCTCATCACACAGGAACATGACAGCCCTCCTTCTCTTTGGTGCTGAGATGGTGAGCTGTTTCTCTCCTGTCGCCCCATGGGGGAGTCAAAATCCTCCCCTTGAACTTCACGTCAAGACGGTGGATCGATACGGTTTGCGCGATGAAAACTCCTTCCCTGCTTTGGGGCCTGTACACAAACATTGCGTACATTTATTTTTTTATTTTTTTGCAGTGATGTGGTTTGAGGTCATACGCCAATTCGGTTCAAGACGTATTAATGTTTCATTGAATGCTGTTATTTCTATGTGTATTTTATTTTTTGTACACACATGAACCATCCTTGAATGGAAATTCAGTATCAACTGAAACCGGCTATTTTCGAATTATCATATCAGTGCAGGAGGCAAACATGTACAAGCCATGAGTTTTAAAAAAAATCCCAAATTGTCAAATACTTATTTTTATTGTTATCATTTTGCATTAACACTGTGTAATACCCATGTAATCTGCACTGTTTGGACACACAGCTTGTAATTATTGCAATAAAATAAGACTTTAATTTGTGTAACCCTAAGTGGTGAAAAGACCACGATTGGCCTGTAAATTGATGTGAAATCAGACACTGACAACGTGTAACTTGTAATTAAGCTGTTTTTGCTGATGCACAGTGTAATTATGTTGCTTTATTTAGCAATGATGAGTTAAACACTTGCAAGTGATGCCATTTATAAAGTCTGTAAATTCATTTTGGCGAAAGGAATTCACTGCCCTGAAAAATGCAGTATTCGAGTACATTTTTGCATGTACATCCGTCAAGGCTATACCTCTAACAACCCAAGGTCCAGACCATGTTTCATTTGTAGACAGGGGGAAACTGAGGTTCATGGAAGATTGTCAATACCAATAATCATACTGGGTGGTCTACCACTGGCCTTCTAAAGGCCTCCTGAGCTCCACCCTGCAAGACACTCCTTTTTTTCGTGGCCTATTTCCATCCTTCAAGCTTCTCCTTCTTTCTAGCATTTACGTTTCTCTTTGGAGTGTATCAGCACATCAGATAACCCCAAGGTATTACAGTAAAGCCTTGAGTTCACACACACATTGACTCTGAAGGTGTTTTGATTGGCTGGTGTATGCACGTTGAGTGTGTTTATTTTTCCTTTTTGTCTCTTACAACAACACTGAATCAGCTGTTCACACACCCTACCCACATAGCATAATGAACACACACACAGGAACGGTACTCCGACATGTACAAAAGCCCAATTGCACAGTTGAAAACACACTTTTTTTTTTTTTTGCACAAACACACATTCACACACAAAACACTCACACACCTAAAAAGGGGGCTGTGCCTCCGGGGGCCACGTCAGTTACCTGCTGACACACAGGCTAGTGATTGATGAGACGCCGGGGGCGCTGGAGTAGACTTTGTCAGCTGCTCATAATTTATACATCTTATCTCCATCAGAAGAGAAAGACAGAGTGCCGCGTTGTGTATATGGAGATGAAAACAGCGGGCTTGTTTAGGCGGCGGTGACAGGGGTAGCTGCTAGCTGTTAGCCGCGCGGCTCAGAGTGATAACCCAGATTGCTATCGGTTAGCTTTTCTCACCAGGTCCCTCTGTGGGCCAGAGCCTTCACTCTTTGCCTCTGACGAAGCCTCTGTCTGTCTGTCAGTCATTCTCACTCACTTTCATTGCCTCTCTTTCTCTCATGTTTCCCTCTCTCTTTGTGTCTCCTTTTTCTCTCCTCTTTCTCACTCACTTGTTGTGTGTCTATTTCTCCATTCTGTGACCCCCCTCTCTCTGTCTCTCTCCCTCTCTCTCTCTGTCCATCTCCTGTCACATTCTCCGGCCAGACAGGCCCAAGCCTCTTGCTGAAAGCTGCTGGCTCTTCCTCAGTCCACTCACTATAGGGGCGAAGGTCAGGACAGAGGCAGAGGCTTGAGTTACGGAATAATTAGCTCTGTCAGCGTCGTGTTGAAATCAGTGTTCAGATGTTGCGTGTGAGGCTTGGGCCACAGGATTTATTTTAGCACGGTATTTTTAAGTCAAGATTGCTTTTGATATTTATTAGGGCACGAGCAGTGCACATTATTTTCAGTATTGTTTCTTTGTCAGCTCTACAATAGTCTAATTTAAGGATCAGTGTGTTTCAGAAGAACATAGGAAGCAAAAAACGCTGTCCTTCTGATAAAAAAACATTGTGCAGCCCTTTGTTGAGGATTTGGTGTTGCAATTATTGAGATTTTTATTTTACTGTAGTTCAAGCCAAAAGACAAGAAAATGTATCAGTGATCCATGCACACAGCTTGTCAGTGGTAAATGAATGCGACTCCTGTTGCCCTGTAGACTCCACGTTTGATTTTGGCTTCCTGAATGCGAGAAGAAAAAGTTTATCAACACAGAACTTCACCTTACTCCCCTCCGATTGTCTTTTAGAACATGCTTTGTTCTCTCAAATTGTGTTTCAGATGTTTTTTAAGAGTGTCAGTTAACCACTGCATCAGCAAAACAACTTTGATTCCGTAACCCCTTCCCACTATTGATCTTGCCTTGTAGATAAAAGAGCGCTCTCTCTCTCTCTCTCTCTCTCTCTCTCTCTCTCTCTCTCTCTCTCTCTCTCTCTCTCTCCTAGAAAAATCATGCATTTTTCATCGTGGTATCAATGCCAGTCTTTGCATTTGGCATCCCACTTTGCTTACAGCTATGCTCGCAAATGCCGTCTTGCTCTATTGATTCAGAGTTTTTGTTGTTGTTGCATCTTGTATATTTGAGATATCGGTCCCTTGGCATCACTTTACTCTCTCTTTGATCAGCCTGATTGCTGTTCAGAGCCACAAAGAATCAAGCAAATTATTCTAATTAATGTGTTTCGGTGGAGTTTAGCATTGTGTTTTGCATTAAATATTCAAGTTGAAACACTTTGACATAATTAAGAAAGTGTGGGTGGTAATTTGAATCCCACCGTGGCTGCTCAGGCTACTGTAACTGCTTTTTTTCTCCTTGGAAAATAATTTGTACTGTACATGAAATTCTTTTTTTTAATACAGAATTCCTTGAGGCTATTTTCTATACTGTTTTCTTAAATATCCATACCGTACTCTTACCTGACACACACAACCTTGAAGGGAAAAAAAACTAAAATAGAGGTACAATATTACCTTTTCACACCAAATAGTACTCGGCATTGTGGGTAGCTGATGCTTGTCAGGTTTTAAACAACACTTTGGACCAAGGGACAGACAAATGAGAGAGTCCTCCCCTTAATAGAATCTAAAAAGATGAAAAATATAGTGCAGGGAGGCAGGAAGGACTAGTCAAAGAGGTGACCATCAGCATCTCAGAGCGCTGCCGTGGCTTTGGCAGCCCTGCAGCCTGCCATGGTGTAATTGGAGAGAAAACATATATGGGAGCAAATAACCCCCTGTCAGGGGCATTAAAAGGAGATGTTGTGACGACTGAGAGCCCTGCCAGATGAGCACAGCAAAGTGGAGGGGGAAGAATAAGGCCCATCAAATGGAAGAGAAAAAAAAACCTGCTGCTCGGAGCAACCGTACATCCAAATATTCAGGATAATTGTTTACCGAGTAGAGGAGGAATAGAGCATCCATGTTTGCTTGTGAAACTTTCCTTCAATTGAAATAAAAGAACAGATATTTGTCACTGTTGTCATTGCTGTTATCCATTCGCTGTCACCCTTTGATGGATTTGACATGTCTATACTGTGATGAGTATGATTTGAAAATGGCAAAGGGTGACATTAGCAGGAGAAGTGATCAGCCCTTATTACTGTGGAGTGACATAAGGGAGGGTAGCGAGCCGACAGTTACTTATTTTAAACAGATTGTTTTTACCCTATGGGAATCGTCTATATCCACTTCATAAGTACGACTTGGGCAAACAACAGACAACTTTTCCTATAAAATAACATGTGTTTATTCTGTATTATAACAGTGTCTTATTTTCAATCTTTGGGCAAGTAGACCCTTCCCAGGATGTTCTGCATGGTGGTGAGGTCTCGGCAGAAAGACCCCTGCGGTGCCATTGTGCCCTCTTAAGCCAACCTTTGTTTGCCTATCTAAATATCTCCTCCAAACAAATTAGATTTTGGCATAGCTCACATGGGCAAAAGTCCCAGCTTCTCAAAATTATTCAATTATCTAAGTCAGCTCTCTGTGGTGCTTCTTTTTTCTCCCCCATTTTTCTCCCATGTCTCCTTCGACGTCATCACAAAGGAATGTGGCGGTCTCTCCTGAACTTCCCCTGCATTGGGGGAACCTGCCTGACCCCGCCATTCAAGCGAGTGTGTCAAAATGTTAATGAGGATCACTCCCACAAGCGCCGAGAGGTTAAATAAAGTCTTCATCAGCTGTCGTTCGAAATTCAATAATTTATTTACTTGGCATGTTTCCACTCTCCCTGCCACTCTGCCTCAGTGCTTGTTTCTATCCGGGGACAGAGCCTGTCTTGTTGTGTTTTGTTTAATTTTTTTTGTGTGCAGGCAGCTGTGCAGGCAGCCTTTGTCTGTGTGCGAGATTGCTGCTTTAGCTCGGTGGCCCCTCTCATTAATCATCCGGTCAGACTACTTAGAATGCGCCAGCCGAGCCGCCACCTCGGTTGCCATTGGCTTTTGTCACCGTGGCACGGTGTTTTGCGGCAGGAGAAGGCCTAATTATTAACTGTTAAGATGACAGCCAGCTCTGTTCCGTCAACACTGCTGGCTGACTGAAGTGATAGCCCACTGAGCGGCCCTATATAGGCCAACAACAAAATGTATGACTCAAGCTCATTTTCTTGATATTAAGAGTGTATTTTTACACTTTGAATTAAGTGTGCCCTGTTTTTAATTGTTTATATTTAAACTAATCTTCATTCATTGTATGAAAATTGCCTGATGCAAAAACATTGGAAATTGCAAACTATGTTTTCGATATGCAAGAACTGTGTTGCAGACTTGAAGTATCTAATGAAGTATTTGATGCAAATCAACCATCAACTGCTTTCAGTAAACATATAGACCTGTTTCATTAAGAAATATGTTTTCTAATTAAGAATGTATTGACTCAGTGACAGTGCTTTCTAATATAGCATGAATTGGCTCCAGCAGAGGTTGCCACTCATGTAACTCTGTCTTCTTTCTTATTTTTAATCAGTCATGTTCATGTTGGATACAGATATCAAGCTAGCATTATTTATTAAATCACTACCTACACAATTCCATATCTTGCAAAAAAAAATCCAAGTAAGATTGAGATGGACTTGAAGTGTCAAAAGGATATAACATGTTTCTTTTTGTGGTGGAGGAGAAAAAAAAGAATTAGTGAAAGGCTCTTCTTGCAGAATGACAGTCTTTGTTATTTGTCTTCTCTGACTCGGTAGCAGACAGCTATCAGGAAGAAAGAGAACTCACTGTGCAGCGCCAACAGAGGAGAATATGTGAGTCAGACTTTCCCCTCCTCCTCCACCCTTTCCCCAAAAGCTTGAGATCCCCCCTTTCCAAAAAAAATAAAAATGAAAAGGATCAAGTTGCTGTCACTGTCACCGAACAAACATAAACTTTTCTGGCACCTAATAAATAGGCAGTGTGGCATTGTTCTCAAAGCCAGACAGGTGTGTCTGCCTCGGCGATGATGGATTCCATTATTCTGTATGGAAAGCCTGTTGGCTTTCTTGTCATATGTTGTCACACATCTCTCTCCTGAGAAGAGAAAGGTTTGAAAGATGGCCAAAAGTAATTACACAGACGCGTCCCTGTTGCCGTTGCCATGTGTCCCACTCATCACTGCTAAAGGTAGAAGAAAAAATGATCAGTTACCCACAGCTATATTTCACAGGGAAGTGCAGACATGTTGGGTGCTCTCTGGCGCTCTTCTTCTTCTTGTGTTGATTGCTAGCTCATTAACCCGTCAGCTTTATTTTTCCAAGCTATGAGCGCTTGCTTTGAGAGAGAGAGAGAGACAGACAGGCAGACAGACAGAGAGAGAGAGAGGAGCCCTGGGCAGTTTTACTCATCACCAAGGCGGGGCGGCGGGCGCTGATCTGGGGTTGTGCGGCGATGACACTATTTGCACCTGAATGGCAGGTACATCAACATCTCCTTGTAAACGCATCAGAAGGGAGACAGTGGCGGCTTTGTTCTCCTCACAAGCCCCACTTGGGTTGCTGACAGCCCGCTGATTGATATTATCATTCTTAATGTCAGTAAATAGTGCCGGCCCAGATAAAGAATCAGTTTCCTCTCTCTGTACTGGGAGCGCTCATTTATCTTTCCTCAGGCTCCAAACTGTGGCATATGGCGAAATTGGAGCCGGAAGTAGTAGTCTTCCATTTCAGTTCAGGGTTTTTTTTTCCCTCTCTCTCTCTTCACCATCTCCTAATCTTGTCTGGCTTTCTCTCCTCTCGTCTCTGTCTCCCTAGTTATTTTGATTCTGAGTGAGTGAGACTTAACTGGGAGGAGAGATAGAGCCTTAGTCAGTTGTAATATGTTAGGACAACTCTTGATTAGATTCTGTCACACCGAGGTACTTTCTGTGTCTCGCCTCATCCTGGAGCATTTGGCCTAACACTGAACAGATATCAGGCCACTCAAGAGCCTCCTTTCCGTGAATCTCTTACCAAAATAAGAACCCCCTTGTTAGAGAGATACTTCTTCAAAGGGCGAGTCACAAAATGATCTAATTGTGTTCCCCTCATGTGCAGTATATATATATATTGTCCTGGAACTTTGAAGGGCTCATGCATTTAACGAGGAACCAGGATATAAAAGCTGCAATACACAATACGCCTTTTTCTCTATAACCGTGCAGTGCAGTGGCCACCGAAGGTCTCGGAGGATATCATATTGAAAAGGTTAAACAGTGACAGTGAACAAGCCTAACATGGTGGGTACACAACCTCCACGGAACGGCAACAAATGGCATTTGGAAGAAAAGGAAAGGGGAAAAAAAAGAAAGAGAAGGCACAGGAGAAGAGTCAATGTTTTTGTATTTAATTATTTGTTCTTATTTTAAGAATCAAAAGAGAACGGGTAAAAAAAAACCCAAGCCACACTCAAAAACATCCGGTGCGTCATGGTCACGTTGCATGGAAAAATAAATACATTACACACATGCACAGCTGAGTGATTTGCTTAGAAAATGTGCAATTCAAAGCGCCATATTTCCACGTTTTTTTTTCCTTTCATCCCTCCCCTCTTCTCCAATGCTGTTACCCCCTACCCTGTGCTGTTATACGTTGACAGACAAGCACTGATATCCTGTGAGCCGCTGATAGATACGTCATCTCTTGGGGAGGGGGGGGGGGGGGGGGTTTGTCCTCAGCAGGTGAAAAATACAGAGGCTCCCTCATCCTCCCGACTAGACAGACACACATGACACTTTTCGACACCCTCTCCCCGATAGCACTTTTGGCATGCGGGGCGGAATCAAAGGGGGCATCTTTCACATGCAATTAAGAGCGGGGAAAATAAAGGCGATGAAGTGTGTGTGCGTGTGTGTACAAAGGGAAAGCTGGGGATCAGAAGGATGTAATGAAAGGTGATTAGAAGTAGAGAGACTCAAGCCCAATGAGCTGCAGTGAACTGTGGAAACAAACTAGACCCGGTATGGGCTTCTCCATTGAAGACACTATTAAGACATTATCAAAGCTGATAATGACAGACAGGCACTGGCAGACAGACGTGATTTAAAACTGTTTGTGTGTGTGTGTGTGTGTGTGTGCGTGTGTGTGTGTGTGTGTGTGTGTGTGTGTGTGTGTGTGTGTGTGTGTGTGTGTGTGTGTGCGTGCGTGCGTGCGTGCGTGCGTGCGTGCGTGCGTGCGTGCGTGCGTGCGTGCGTGCGTGCGTGCGTGAGAGAGAGAGAGTGACATGCAGAAAGTTTGTTTAAACCTTTCTCGACAGTAAAAGGAAATCCAATAATGTTTTTGATGGTACTGACAGGGGGAAATGTGTATTTTAGTGGCAGCTAAGAACTGCATTCCTACTGAAAGATGATGAATGTGATTGACACTACACTGCACGGTATGAATTTGGGAGACCCTGGCTATTTGATATGCAGCTATAGGCCACATATTGCATCCTTTTCTATCAGTACAAAAACTACTAAGTATTTTTTTCTAAATACCTACCATATTAAAATATTCTGTAGTACGGAATTGGAAGTGAATGTTTTGAAGTGCCGCATAAGTGAGTAATGTTTGTTTCTTACGTCTGAAGAGAACTTTTTCCAACTGTGTTCCTAATCAAATGACTGTTATGTTATTTTTCATTTGAAATCTTGCACCGTCATCTTAAGTCCGTTACCTTTTCATAAACGTACATACCATCCGATTGGAAGCTACACAATCCCTCACTTTATAATCTAGCTCAGTTCACTTCCAACTGAAGGACATTTTTTGCTCAGTCTCTCCATCCCATCCACTTGTTTCTCCTCGCTAAAAAAAGAAAAGAAAAAGCCAGCAGTCCTGCCGGGCACTGAGTGAGTGAGTGATGGACATTTGTTTCACTTCTCTCTGGTTAAACTGAAGAAAAGGAGACTCATTCCTCTGCCTGCCATTGCCAGCTGTGAGTGCTTGTCAGGGTTGGGGCTGGTCCAAGGTCTGCTAATGGTGCTGTCTGTCTCAGTCAAGTCCTTGAGACCTTGAGTCCCTCAGGAGACACCGTGCAAAAAGTTTGGCTGGAAATAAGCACCTGGGAAATGAACAACTAAGCTAACATGGATGGAATTATTTGTGATATTACAAAATGAGTGTATGTCTTAAAGGTGGAGTTAGTGATTCTAGATAACACTTATTGGCAAACATTTTTTTTGTCAAAATCAGTGAATATCTCCTCATGATCCGCAACTAACTGTCCTTATTGTGTGTGCAATGAATATACAATACACAGCCTCAGCTCTGTAAACGGGAATGTTGCTTGCTACAGTGGGCCCCCTTTGTTAACAAGCCTGTATATAGAGCCTAGGCTTGCACTATTCTTTAAACGCACATGTGTAAGGACAGATAGCGGATGGTGAGGAGATATTCACTGATTTTGATTAAAAGTGATTTAATCAACAAACATTCTCCAGAACTGCTGACTGCACCTTTAATAGGCTGTGATTTGAAGATGCTCTAATGCGCTCTTACCAGGCTGAATGCCAGGATGTATTAATTTAGCAAACCAGTGGATTTTTGAGAAGCACTTCAGTACACAATGTGTCCTTGTATGTCTATATTAGCTGGATTAGATAATTAGTTATTGATTATCATATCAAAAGGACCCCCCCCCCACCCCCTCCCCAAAAAAGGGGAGAGAAGCACAAAACAACATTGACACTGAGGAGACACTCCCAGGGGCTCCCGCAAACAAACAACCACTAATTCAACGCTTCACTGACACAAAAACACATTCAATCAAACGCGCCCAAATAACATCCCTGTGTCAAGCATCTGGTAAATGGGTTATTTGGCACCTTAACAACAAGTTGTTCAGTTCAGGCCCATTCAGATAGGCTGTCAGCAGCAGACATTACAGGCACGCCGTCTGAGAATGAGAGGCTTAAGCTTACAGGGAGAAGGAAGGGCTGCATAAGGGGGGGAGTGAGCACTGGGCCGGGGATGGCTGGAGAGTTTTAGGCTAGCACTGTACAGCTATTACAGGATGTCAGAAAATATGCCTAATTGAAAATGATTAGGGCTCTCGTAAAAGCCGATCAAGTCAGGTTTTTTTGGGGGGGTAGAAAGAGCAATTGTCCCGTATAATCCTGCCTGTCGCTGTTCTTTCATCTGGATGAAGAGATCAAAAAAGAAGGGATTTGTAAAGGCCAGACCTCCCTGTGCCTCAGCCACTGAGCCCAACTCCTCTCTCTCTCTCTCTCTCTCTCTCTTTCTCTCTTTCTCTCTCCTCTCTTTCTTCAGCATTCACTTTCTTTACAAATGCACTTCCTCTCTCTCTCTCTCTCTCTCTCTCTCTCTCTCTCTCTCTCTCTCTCTCTCTCTCTCTCTCTCTCTCTCTCTCTCTCTCTCTCTCTCTCTCTCTCTCACACACACACACACACACAGACACACACAGTCGTCCTTCCTGCCCCAACGTTTCTTTTTGTCTCTTTTTGCACTGATGTTTTTCATTGGTCACAAGGTATGTGGAGGTCAGCGTGCAGGCCCTTTGTTGTGATTTGTTATGCTTAACGCTCCTGTTCCACAGTAATATCAGTATGCTTTGCATTAAGCCGGGGGAGTCGTGATGAGGACTTGTGTGACAGCGTGTTTAGAGATTGCACAGCGTTTGCCCTTCATTATCAGACATCAAAGCCAGACACACAAATGCACTCTCACACACACAAGCTCCGGGTTGTACTTCCATGTATTCCTTTCATTATCTTGTCTTTTCGGAGAAGAGAAAAAAAGAAATAGGATAGAAAGCGGTCTGAAATGAAAGCTAGAGGGGGCCTAGAGCGAGTCAAAGTGAGACACACATAAACATTCAAGCATTCACACACACATGGAGGAATCAGCTGTGAGCAGAATGGATCTGAGTTTGGGGGGGTTAGTGCATTGCCCTTATGCCCTCGCTTTGAAGTGAGGCACAGGCCGTATGTACAGGCCCCAGAGAGGGGCATGTCTACAATCCCCCCCATAGGCTGGCTGAAGGCAGCGGTCCGAGCAGTTGGAGCACACACACACACACACACACACACACACACACACAACACAGGGAAAAAAAGAATGGAGCTTCCTTTAACTGGAGCTGCCGTCTCTTCACACTCACTTTACTTTCTTCCCCCACACCGGAGTGATTCTGTCGAGAGCGAGACTTGCTCAGGGCAGTTGAAAAAAAACTCACCACAGTTGATTTAAGGTCTGCAATGTTTTGAACATGATTTGAGATTGAAGTTGAGTTTTACCAGTTGTATAACAAGCCAGTGCGCGGTCTTGATAAAGTTGTTTTAAAGATTCTCCTAACAACCTATCAGTCATTATTTGCAAAGTGATAGCATGCAGCTCATTCACGCTTGCCCTCTGCTATGGCCGACCTCCTAGCTATTTATCTTTAAGATTGATGTAAAATAAATTCTTCCCCCAAACGGCAAAACGTGAGTGATGGCTGTTTAGTTCCTAGTCTCAACAGTTTGGTTTAAGTCAGTGGATGAAGAGGGATCATGTCCATTTGCTTTGAGTGCAACACCATTAACCTCTAGCCCGATTAGCCGGGGACGGAAAGAGGAAAAAACTCTGAGCAGATGATTTCCGTCGCTGTAATATCACACTGTTGTTCTCAGCTGTCGTGAGGGCTGTGTGATCAGAGAACGCTCCCTTGTAAACACATGCACTGACACACACACACACACACACACACACACACACACACACACACACACACATATTCACATTCACACACATTCACACACACACACATACACACACATTCAGACAAACACACACCCACACATACACACACACACATTCTCACACACACACACACACACACACACACACACACACATTCACACACACACACACACATTCACATTCACACACATTCACACACACACACACACACACATACACACACATTCACTGCACACATGCACTTTGATAGACCGTTCCCAGCTTGCGTGCCCGGCATTTCGGATCACGTTTTTTTTTTGCGTGGGATACGGTGAGAGACGGTGTGTGAGGTCTTGTCTGGTCTGGTCTGGTCTGGGCCACTCTTGCCTGTGCTCTGGCCTGGGGGAATGTTTGGCGTGAGATAAGGCTGTGTTTGAAGAGCAGCTCCAGATGCTCGTATATTACAGGTTGTCTTGTCATGCCGCCGATAAAGCCTCAGAGAAGCTCCTGTCGCCAGGGCCTTACCACACACACACACACTCACACACACACACACACACACACACACACACACACACACACACTCACTCACGGAGGGGGAAGATAAATGTTTACAGGAGGCATTCACCCTTCGACAGTGTCGGGGCCTGTGTGCGGACGGCAGGGGCTGTCAAAAAGCGCTGCCATTTTTAGGCTGTGGCTCATCGTGTCTGCAAGCATCTAGATTTCTTGACAGCACGTTATATGTCGGGTATCACTTTGTATAAACATATGGTTATATTCCCCCGGGCCTTGAGATACTTCCCTCAGTTTCACGATGGTATTTTTAGCCTTAGCAAACTCACTGGTACAGGCCATTTGAAAGAAATGTTAGTCCGTTCTTGTTTATAGAGTTTAGAGAGTATGTTTCCCAATTCATGCTGTTGATTGGCCCACCGTAGTTTCCCCGCCTCTCTCTTCTTCACACTCGGTAAAACAAATGTTGGCTTGTAATTTCAGCTCCTAAAGGTGGGATTGTGCATTTGTCACGCCCATAAAGATATAAAGTTCTGCAGTGGTGTTCCTCTGCCCGACTTTCACTCCTGCATTAAGTTTATTGGGCCTGGAAATAGCTTTTACTGTAGGTCAGATCTCCACTGAGTAAAGCTCTGGTTGCAGCTTCAAGCTCTCAGCGTGTAACCTGTTGAAAAAAGGCCTCTCTGTTGATTGGTTATTGCGTATCATTATTTAATTATGTTAACCTCTGTATCTTTAAATTGTAGTCATAGTCATCTTACTGCATATCCTCAAGGCGTAGACAGTGTCCCTGCTCTCCAAGCTTGAATGAGTATAGTCCAACACTAATAAGACAAGAGATAGTGTGGTTTGTGTATAATGCAGAGGCAGGGTCGTCGTCGTCCCCCTCTGTCATTAAGTCATGTGTTTGCTAAAGTGGAATGGTATATTGCTCGGCATAAAACATGGCGTGTCTTCATTTGTCAGGGCGCGTAGGGCTGTGAGACAAACGATGTTCAGAGTGTATGTCTGAGGGCCCTCTGAGACCACAGTTGAGCGGCTGCTCACTGGTGCGTCTCTCATGCTAATGTCATGGTCCCCCAGTCTATCTGTCACCCCATTACGCTAACATCATTATGCACAGGGGCCTGTCTCCGCCGTTGAAAAGAACACAATCATTCCTGTCTCATTTTGAAGCAAATTGTTTGGGGAACATTTCTCTTTTTTTTCTTTTCTTTTCCAGCGGTAATGGCGGGCCAATCATTTTGCAAGGCTCCAGGTATGCAGATGAATGAATAGCTATTGGAGCTGTTTGGTGAAAGGAGTTTTTGTATTATTCATGAGAGGGCTGGTGTGTGTCTGAAAGAGAAAAGTGTGTGTGTCAGTGTGTGTGTGTGTGTGTATGTGTGTGTGTGTGTGCGTGTTTGTGAAGGGGCAAATGTGTCTCTATCGAACACACATACATTCACACACAAGTACAGTGTACATGCATTGTACAAGAACGCCTCTGTCAACCGTTACACACACTCACACTACACAGTCAGGCTTCAAAATTTAAGTCGGCGATGAATGTGAACAATAAGGGAAGTCACTGCATTGGTTTGGTATAGTTGACTTTTTAAAATGCACAACTAATGGCTGCTTCTGACAATTCATTATAGTACTGACAGGTAGATTTTTATTTCTTTAGTCAAAATACAATTTTTTACACTGCACACCGTTGAATAACCCGCACAGCGCAGCAGTATTTTAGTCTTGGGGGGGCGGCTAGGTGTTTCTGAGTGAGATCATTCCTCTGTGATCTTTTCCCTCTCTTCACTTTATCTCATCCGCTACAGGTTCAAATCCGGGTTAAAACCTTTGTCTCAATCCAAATCTCCCCGGCCCTGACAAACGACACAACATTCCAATCTGTCAGCTCAGCAGATTCCACGTGTTGGTGTGCGAGCCCTCCTGCATGTGTGTTGTCTGTCTCTCTCTCTGTGTGTGGGGAGGCTTGTATGCTATAGCCGTGCACCCACCTGCTAATTTAAAAGATTCAATCAGCTCCGCTAACTGAGGAGACAACCCCGGGTTCCATGTAATTGCCCTGCTGACAGCGCTTCAGCAAGAAGAAAGAAAAAAGAACCTTCCTCTCGTCTCTGTGTCATCATTTACACAGCATTATGAATAGGTTAATAAAATCAAATACTTTAATTATAGCCTTAGTTGCCCATATTGTTAATGGTAGCGGCGCGGCTCAATTGAATAGTGCCGTTTGCACTATTAATTATCCGAAAGTGAACTTGTTTAAACGATATTTTACAGCCCCTTGATAAAATTACCGCTAGAGGCAATGTAATGATAGACAGACAAAAGGCCATGCACGAATTATCATAAACTATTAGCTTGTTTCCAAAGGGTTTTATGTTAATCTTTTAGCGCTTAAGTACCCTGCAATTAACATATCAGGAGGAGCTGCCTTCCAGCTAGGCTTGCAAATTGAAGTCCTCAGATAAAAAAAAAAGCTATTGAGATGAAACCCTGAAAGAGAAGAGGAGCTATCGCACTGAAGTGTGCTGGAATTTTTTTCCCTTACTTGTGTGTGTGTGTGTGTGAGTGAGTGTGTGCACACTTGCGACGGAGGGAGAGAGATAGAGAGAGATAGTTTAAGAGCAGCGAGACAAAAGAACGAGTGAAAAAGAGAGAGCAGATGCCGTGAGAGTGTCTGTGATCAAGGATGTATAACAATTCCATTATCTCTCTTGGGTGATGACACGAGATGTCTCTCTCAGGCCTCTTTCCCTTTGTCTAACACTACACACAGTGCGCTAGCTATAGGAGGCTTTAAATGGCTCTGATTGGCTGCGGCGGTGGCATCTGATGGAATGTGTTTACATATCAGGCTGGTGGCTTGATATGCAAATGTGTCGCGTTGAAAAAGGGCTACTGGGAGATATGGTTCATTGTTGGGTCTTCGCAGTCTGTGTTCCCTTTTATGCTAAGCACAATTGTATCCACTGAGCGAGCATCTTGTAAAACGCCCGTTTGCCTTTGGTAGGTTAAACCCACAACGGGGACCCCATGCTTTGGAAGATAGGCATGTTTTTTTTTTATAGGATAATTGGCAGCTTTGCTTTGGTCTGCGTTCTTTGTCGCCGTCACACAGCAGCTGACACTGTTTACATTTACTGCAATTAAAAGAAAAATACCCATAGCACATGTCTCAGGTTTTTTCTTCTTCATGCTAACTTACTGTAGAAAATAGAATAAGGTATTTATATTCATGTGAGTATTATCCTTTATTTCAAGAACACATTTATATGTCATATTTTGTTCTATTGTTATTACATTTCTACTTATTTTTTTCCAGAATTAGCTATCCTATTTTTAGCTTAGCTTTTTCTGTTCGTAACCATCGACTCCCTCCTCGCTGTAGAGAGCAATTCACAGCGTACGAGAATAATGAATAGTCGGACCATTCCGCATGGCGTTCTGCACATTCTAGTACACATCAGTCCTGACTCGGTGAGACCATATTGCCCATAGAGTGCTGAGATATTTTCCTCTATCACCCAAAGATAGATGACTCTACCGAGGCCTTAATCTCATGTTAAAGATTTGTTGGCCTCTAGAAAGTCGGGCCTAGCATTGAGATGCCTCGCCTGATTTATATTCACTGCGTGGACGGGGGGAGCCAAGTGCACTATCTGCAAAGCAGATGCCGCAGCAGTGCCCTTGTATTAGGCTTTATATTTCACCTGAAATAAAACCCTCCCAACAAGGTTGTGTCCTCGAACTCACTCTTCTCTCTCTTCTTTTTCTTCTTCTTTTCACATTTTCTCAAAATCACTCTTACTAAACTATCATGTAAATGATAACATGATAAACATATTACAGTATGTCTGCATTGTAATGGTTTATAGCATAGGAAATAGCACTAGGGCCCTAACCCTTACACTGAGAGGTTTAAATGTATTCCATGGCTGAATATCAGAGCAGAAAGCTGAGGGAGAAATGAAGAACATAGCCGGGGCCAAAATCCTGACGAACACAGCCTTTAACAACCAAATTCTTGTCTGTCAGCCTCTGTAATTTATGGGGCGGAGATTACAAAGCTACCGATACAATAAATTAAACTGATGGACAGAATTATGCCCAGTGCTTCCTGCTCTCCCCAATGACGCACACTAACTTAGCACTGGCTGACAATGAGCGTGATTTAGCACCTGGGCAGGAGTGGAGAAGGGAAAACATTCACAGGCAAGAGGCGCCCAGGCCTCACTTTGGCCCACAGCCTAGTGAATAAAACCCCCCTGCTTTAATTCACCCCACAAACGTGTCGCCATTAAAAAACTAAGAATAAGGATTGCAGATCATAAATACACTCTCTGATTTATTAGCTAACAACAAAGCGCATAAGCCCCGGCCAAGGAGAGGGAGATTGTTTGACAGAATGTTGTCAAGGAGAAGAAGAAGAGAGGAAAAACACACTCACTCTCTCGGCCGTCTCACTCACAGACACTCTTAGCTAAATCGGACCGGGGGACGTGAGCCCGGCCCTATCTCCTGCAGCAGCGTAGGAGCAGATGTGTCTGCTCTCCTCTCAATGTGTGACAGACAGAAAAGATAAACAGAGGGAAAAGCAGGGGAGAGAGGAAGAGAGGAAAGGGAGGGAGGGAGGGAGGTAGAAGGAGCAGGAGCTGGCACGGCGCTGGCTAATTTATCTCGCTGAGAGACAGATTAAAGAGAGAGGAGAGCGAAACAAAGTTCCACTGGCTTAATCAGCGGACAGCCTGCTAGCAGAAGACATGATAAATCAGAGCACGCTCAGTCCAGGAGAAAGCCTTCTTAGCTCTGGGAGCGAGCAAAGGGGGACATCCTCAGCCAAACAGCAGTATCTTTTTACATGGACTGTTGTGAATAGCAGCAGCAGCTTCGGGAAACTCGGCTACGTCTACACGCTCGCAATCGATACTCGTCGCTATTGTTTGAGCAAACCCTGTTATACAGTAGCCCCGTCTGATGTTGCTTTGTCCCGAACGCCTTGTTATATTTAGTACCGCGTGAAACAATCCCTGCTCTGGTCGGGTTGTGTAAACAGGACAGAGGGAACATGAAGGGCCTTAAGTTTCCCCTTTTGGTGTTTTTTTTTGTTGTTGCTGTGAAGCCCAAAGTCTTTCTTTAGCTTTGTGTCTGACGTGAGGGGACTAACCCAAGGGCCTAACCCAGGAACAGGAAAAGGGGCTTAGATATCCCTGTGTCATTAGTTCACTGCGGGGTCACAGCTGGGCCACTCGGAGCATGATTACACTGCTTGATTTATCTGCTTTGGAGCCCAAACACAGATAAATCTCCGAGCTCATCCCCGCCGTGGGATCCTCACTGTCTGATAAACGGCCCAAGCTGAATAAACAACCACCGCCAACCACCTCCACACCCCCCCCCCACAAAACACCCAAGCCCCCTCATACATTATGAATAATTCATTCATATTGCGAGCCGCGTTAAAATGAGTCTATTTTGTAATCTTAAATGGCAAAAGGTGCTCCTGTGATCTCCATCCAATCCATCGGTGCGTGCCTTTGATGGAACGCTGGCAGAGGCGAGAGGTTGGCGGACATTTTGTTTTGTAGTTGTAAAACTTTATTTCCTCACCCCCTACCCCCTCCCCTCTCCTCCGGCTGTCGTCCTCCAGCCTTTTCACATAAATATGCTTTATGCAAATATGTCATGGGTTTAGCTCCCGTGTAGATATAGGCATCCTGTCTGCGACTTTATGACAAAGTTTAAAATCATTCATTACGGTGACCCCTGTGTGGTAAATTCACTTAGCGGGAAATTGCTCCCCGCCTCTCCTGTTTGGTGTGTGTTGATGTGATCACGAGTGCATTTTTAACTTAATTAATTGGCCGTTTCTGTTGACAAGAAATTCATGCAGTAATAATTTGCTCGAAAATAGATGCAGAGCGCAGGAAATGAGATATCCATCAGGGCCGCTTGTGTTCCGCCAGCTGCACAGCGGCTAATATGAAAGTATTTCAGGGGCTGCTCAGACCCTGCTGTTTGCGCAGTCAAGATTATATATACCCACGATGCATTGCCTGCCTCCGAGGCGCTCATGGAGGTCTATGATAACAAAGACTACGTGATTTATGGCCTGCTGTGAAAGCAGAACTTGATGAGATTAAACAATTTCATAGCACGAGTGTTTCTCAGAGGGCCCCGTCTGATTTGTGGCAGCAGCACCCCGACAGTAAATCAGCTTTATATATCTGGAAGCATGCTCAGCAAAGGAGTGCAATTACTGTTCGAGACAGCTACTTTTTATTTAATTTTTATCCCTGGGTTTGTCTCTTTTATTCCCGGCCTGTCACCTAGCCACTCACCTTCATAAGTCCTTTCTGTGGGGAAGGGTTGAAGAAGGAGAGAGGAAGAGAGAGAGAGAGAGAGAGAAAGAGAGGAAGGCACGGTGGCTTGGGCCGTCGTGTGCTATCTTTCCGCTACAGCTTTTTTGAAAAAACAACAACAACCAGAGGACAACGACGACGGCCCCACCGGCAGTAGAAAACATGGGCATCCGTCGAGCGCGGGGGGAAAGCACTCCATTTTTAATGCTTTGTTTGCCTGCTGCTCTGTCCCTGTCTGGGTAAATGGAGGAGGCAGAGTGTAATTAGAGAGCCGGGCTTTGCTCCGTGCCATAAAGATGACATGGTGTAATGATACAGCTTACAGGCCCGCAGAGGGTTGTGTCTCGCGACGGAGGGATCTGGGTCGTTTGCCCGTGACTTATGATAGGTGTGCGAGATGACAGTGTTATCATTGCGACGTGGAAGTCGCGAGAGATGTGGATGGGTAGAGAGAAAAAAATGTCTGGCGGAAAGGTTGTCAGGGATTGGATGCAAAGCTGAGATGGATAGTGAGCAATTTAATTATCCGTGTTTACAGGCTGACACGTCATATTTTCAAATGGAACTCTGAATGTTGTATTTTTAATAGTTCAATTGTCATCATAACGCCTGTTTTGTAGTGTCGTTTTACTAGTCTTGTTGTTGATTGGAAAAATGTACTGTTACCAAAATCCATCCTTTAAAATCACATAGGTCGTTATATGATAAAAGAAAAGTTAACACAATAATGTAAGCTTTTTACACAATACATAGTCTACATGTAAACTGATCAACTAATCATGTTTTGTCTTTGCATAATGTAAGTGAGCATGTAAGTACATACACTATTTTAACCTGAGTGCATGCAAATTTGTGTATTTTTGAAGTTGTGGTTAAATGTTCTGTGTGTGTGTGTGTGTGTGTGTGTGTGTGTGTGTGTGTGTGTGTGTGTATGCGTGTGCGTGTTTGTGTGTGTGTGTGCGCGCGCGCGCGTGTGTGTGTACGTGTGTGTTTGTGTGTCTGTCTGTGTCCTTGGGTGAAGATGTGAGTTGTGCATCTGTCTGCATCATCCCATATCTTCCCAGAAAACATCAAGAGATCTCATTATTTCGACACATCTCAGGTTTTTTCTCTCTCTCTCTATCTATCTCTCTCTCTCTCCCTCTTTTTTTTCTACCCCGTATGCCTTGAGTCAAAATTAGTTTTCATTCCCTCTGTGATCTCACTGACTGAAGCCGGCTCAAAGTAAAGGAAAAAAATCGCAATCTTTCGTATCTGCGCGGCGAGGCTGAGTCAAACACACACTTCACACAGCCGCAGTCTGAGTTAAGCATTGCTAAGTAACCTTCACATTTCACTCGTGTGAAGAGCTAATTTCCTTTAAGTTCGCGTGTCACTTTTTTTTTGTGTGGCTCTTTTTTGCGGGTCCTCTTCAAATGTCTCTCGGCGTCTAATTGCATAGGAAACATTCTAGACAAGCCGGTGTGACAGGCCCGCTCCCAGAGTCTTCAATTATTAAACATCCTACACTCTGGAAAACAGCCCTGACGTTAGCTACAGCCCCTAATCAGAACAGAAAGCATCATGATATGTCACACTCCTTCGTTTGCCTTGCTGTTTTGTATATGCAAGGGTGTGTTTGTGTAGTTTAGAGTTTGTGCGGAGAGAGAGGAAAATATTTCTTCCTCTCACTTTAAGGTAAATAAGGCAAAACTCTGACAAAAATGATTTCTGTCACCGGTAGATCATAACACTCACTCTTCCCTCTTTTTTCTGCTGTTTAAGAGATATAGGAAATTGTTTGTACTTCTGAAAAAATATATATTTAAAACACTAAGTTATGTTTAGTATACAAGTTTTAAATATTACAGTCACTTACATTTAGTATTTTCTTTTTAATTCTATGTAACTTTGTTGCGTCAGTGTCCGTGCCAATGTAAAGGTCATACCAGACTAAAATAAGAAATAGCCTCTGGCTAATTGTAGTGCGTACATACCTGTAATGCAGGCTTACTGTTCCGCTTTAAATCACCTACAGTTATTCTGCGAGACACCCAAAGGTCGGATGACTTTTTTGGAATTTCTACCCCGAAAAACAAACACGGTCTTATTACCATGTATGAGTCATGGCCGTGGATGATTAACGTCCAGCAGCACTCAACCTTTTTGCAGTTAAAACTCAAAGCGGCCATGTTTTTTCACTGTTGTCGCTGGTTTCGCTCCGAGTGCCGCCGTGCCCCGAGCAGAACATCAGAACACTTGCTCCTGTGATCACTGATCATATGATACATTTACTCAGAGCAAGTTCATTGGAGTAGAACTGGTAAATCATTTAACAACACGCTCGGCTCAGCGGTCTTCTTGCTGAGAAGAAAAAGGAAGAAAACTGCCGTACTACCCACAAGTGCAAGCACCATTACATCCAATGTTCTTTTCCCCCTGACGTTACCTAAGAAAACCGAATGAATACTTTTCATGCACACAACAGCAATCTGAAACACATTATAATCTATTCTCTATGTATTCCTTTAAGCCGCAACTATTAAGGTCAGATATATACACAAAAATACATATCAATTTAAAACTACTTTTCGGCCTTTCACCATGCCAGGCCTTTGTTTCTGTCATGTTTAAATCCAGTGCTTGTGTGCTGATGAATTAAACCATTTCTTCATTTCATCATTGCCATTACATGCTGTAAGACGCCGCAAGCTGCTGGTGCTACTTGTTCTCTTGTTTTCTTCTGTTTTATTTCTAAAAGTGTTGTATTGTTCGTAACCCCGAACTTCAGACGTACCAGACTTGAATCGTAAAAAATTCCCATCTAGTGAAGAAATAAACGTGTCATGCCGGCATTAAATGTTGACTCAAATAAGTTCACAAGTTGTGTCTCCTCTGATCTCTAACATGATCAGAAAGCAGCACCAGTTTACAAGAGACAAGGCGTGATGAAAAAAATAAATAAAAAAAGTTCCACGCACAGACACAAAAGAAGATATTTTGATATAGACCCAAAGAGAAAACATATCAAAAGACATTTTTATACATGTCTTTTGCAAAAGCGCAAGAAGCCGAAATGGTGTCAAGAGAAAACAAAACAGAAGGCTTGTTTCTTCCAACAATTGCTTTAAGCTACAAAAATCTCCTTGAGTCCCTAGCCTCCCCTCAATGTCAGCCCCCCCCCCTCTCCTCCCTCTCTCTCTCTCTCTCCCTCTCTCCTCTTCGTTTTTCCCCTTTTCCCTCTCCAAGGCAGGACAGGGCCCTCCTTGCGCCCTGATAGGTTGCGGGCTGATGCTTAGCAACAACATTCCTGTGCCCTAAGTAGCAGTAAGCCTCTGGCTGAACTCTTTGATGTGGCTGTCAGGCCACATTTATTTCCTTTTAGCACTTTGTCTACTTGTCCAGATGTATAAGGAGATAAAAAGGGCTGGTGTTTACACTGGTCTCCCTCTGTAGCGCGGCTGTAATTAGATTGTATTGCTGGTCACTCTGAAAGGAGGGAGGTGAGGCGAGGCAAAGCAGGAACCACCTGTGTCGGGGATGAGCTTGGGCCAGGGGGGTAAGAGACCTCAGAGCCAGCAAGCTGCAAGGGGAGGCAGGCAGTGTGGAAAAATAGTTAGTTCATGTACTTTTATGTACCTAGCACTGTGGCAGCCTACATCATAATCACATCGTAGCCAAATCTCCCACAGATCAGTTTATGTCAGCGTACTGTTCGGTAATATAACACCCATCGAGATTTGAAACCGACAGCCGAGCTGGCTAAACTTTGAAAACTTTGTTGCAGTTGCATCTTTAAAAAAAAGAACACTTAGATATGTGTCAAACCTCCCCGGTTCACTCTTTTGGTGTATCTCATATTTTCAGGAACACAGCTGTGAAGGTGGCTACGTTACTCCATGTGGCTCTCCCTTTTGTTTTGCTTTTCCTTGTCTTTCCATCTCTCCCTCCTCCTGTCTTTTTCTCTCTCTCTCTCTCTCTCTCTCTCTCTCTCTCTCTCTCTCTCTTCCTGCTCCCCCTCTCCCTCTCTCTGGTGGTGATATGTTGGAAGTAATAATCACTATTGCCTGTGGGTTTATCAGCCTTTATCCGCATAACAACACGGAAAAGGGAGAAGACAGACAGCACTGGTGTGATGTATTATCCAGTATGGGAATCATCTTTCATAATGACATCCAACAGAGCTTCCTCTCTCTGCCACCACCCATTTCTCTCTCTCTCAAACACTGCATTCACATAAACACACTTTTACTCATGTCGCTCTCTCTCTCTCTCTCTCTCTCTCTCTCTCTCTCTCTCTCTCTCTCTCTCTCTCTCTCTCTCTCTTCCCCACTCCCCACTGTCCATCCTTTATTATCACAGAATCCACGGTGCTCCCCTTCGCCTGTAAATTTGTGCCGAATTATCATAAACTGTGGCGATAACTCACACCGCACAGAGACAATAATGATGTGAACACTCAGCATATGCCCCGGGCTCAGCAAATTAAAACAATGCTCAGCTTGATGAGCAGACTAATCTGGACAGGGGAGAGAGACTGGGTAAGAGACAAGGAGAGAGAGAGAGAGAGAGGAGAAGGGGGTCCGGATAGTGTCTTAAATAGACGACACAGCAGCACCTCCCTCTGTTCAGTGTAGGTACGACTTTAGGAAACGAGAGATGGAGACAGGTAGAGAAGGATAGCATACAGTGGAAGGGGGAATAAACAGAGTACAGGAGCATAGATAAAGGCCTTGTTCTTTAAAACATGACATGGACATGAGGTGTTGTGTGAGATTACATGAGACGATCACTACCGTGTTTGTTTTTTTGTCGTTCTAGACCTTTGGGAGCTGAAATTTGTATAAAGAAGCACCCTGTTCAGCACATATAAAGCTTCTATATTCTGTAATAAATGCAGGAAATGTCTGATGTTACTGTTGGAAGTCATATCAAGCTCCTAGGAGTAATAACACAATGTCATGTCTCTGTTCAACAACTCCAATAATGTATTATACACTTTTTTTTTAAATAAGATGAAATGTCGATAATATATTTATCTTAATTTGAAATTAAATTTCAGTTGGGTAGAACTGTTGTGCTATTCAGAAAATTCAGTGTCAACTGCCTAACAAAGGTCTGTGATGAATGTATGTCAAAGTGAAAGCTAGTGTTAAAGGTATGGTTAGTGTAAGGCATAAAAAGCAAATTCAAGAGATACATTTCTCCCTCATTTGTTCCACATGCTTTCTTACCATAAGCAATGCTGCTTTGTCATCCTCCTGTTTTGGTCATTGACTTTAAGTGAAAGAGTGCAGATGCGGAGCGGGGGGGGGGGGGGGGGTTGAATGTAGGAAGATCTGAGTGGAGAAAAGGGAGGATCAGGACATGGCAACGCGGGCTGATTGATGCACTGTGGGTGGGTTCAAATGGTCGTGCTGGTTAGGACGCCAAGTGACAAGCACAGATGTTGAATGGCTTGGCTGTTTGATCAGCCATGATACTGAGGAGGTGAAGTGGTGGTGTCATGCATATAGCACAGGGGGACTGGGTGGGTGGGTGGGGATACTTAAAAAGGCAAGGTGACTGACGGGCCCGTAGGACAAACACCAGGGTTTTTTGAAGGCATGCCTCCCTCTCTTTTCTTTTTCCTTCAACATAGTCTGTGGGTGGTGCTGCTAATAACTTGGCAACTATGTGAAGATTAATTGTGGGCCAGCAGCAGGATTAGAAGGGGCTTTCGGGGGCCACGCAGGCCAGAAGAGGCCCAGGCTTGTGATCTCTCAAGCGGGCCAGGAAATGAGGCAAAGCAGGGGCGCAACTCAGTGGCTCCGGAGAGCATGGGGGTAGATCAAATAGAGACAGAGGGGCTCACAATTCCATGTCTTAATGCCTGAATCGCTCCGTTAACTCATAATAATTGCCACGGACAGACTCTTTGTGTGTTCATTATGACAGCCAGTATCAATTATATTCTCGTCACCAAATGGCAAATGTAATTGTGCACTAAAGAGACTTTTTGGGATGGGTGGTGGAAATTTGGTGGATATCTGATTGGCCCATTCCTATATCCAGAATGAAAAAAAAGCTGTATCTAAAATATGTCCTGCAAAAATGTTGGACTCTAATATGTTGTAAAAAGGGAAATGAAAGATTTGTCTCTGGCTTTATCCAACTTCTAGATTTTAGTTTTTTAAAGAGATACAAATATACGCAGAATTAGTTAAATATTATTGTTTTAATTTTAGTAATCTACTGGCAAAGTGTATGATATATATATATATATATATATATATATATATATATATATATATATATATATATATATACAAAAATGTTACCCTATTCACCTGCAGTGTCTTGCCTTAAAAACAAACTGATTATGAATACCTGATTGTTCTTCTTAAAATGGGAAATGGCCGTTTTTACTGAGAACAATATGTTCTTATTTTGGGTTGTTCTACTTCTAGTATAACATATTCTATAAGAGTGGGATGTACGAGCAGGGTGAATGATTCGATAGTTCTTAACAAGTTTCAGCCACTCCAGAGGCTGACAGCAGCAAGTATGCTGTCAAAACAACATCTCAATTCCGAGCAGTTTCTTTCAAAAGTACCGTCCCCCAGCATATATATTCTAAAGTCTCAAAATAGGCTTATTTTGCCATTTTTTCCACCCCTTTTGGTGTAATATGAGACACATGCTGGCCAGACCTTAATGCCTTTCAGAGATGCTATCTGAAAGCACATTATGTGATTGTTTTCAATTCTCAGGGCTCTCTTTTACCAATGACGAATATGGTTCCATTTAGCAGTATGGGCCACTCCATTTCTCAAGGTTATGCATGGGCATGTAGAGGAACAACAATAAAAGTGGGAAAAATGCAGCTCCAAACCATCTCTAATATGTATTTGTCAGTTGAGTCCCTTGCTATGATTAAAGGCCCAGTGAATTCCTTCCTGCAGGAAAGGAAAGTATTTGTGCAAAGGCATCAGATATCGCTGCGTCATGATAAAGTGCCTGCTCCTCCACTAGCTCAAAGGCTACGCAGAGGAAGAGGATGTTTTGGACCTTGAAAAGTGCACCAAAAGAACAACAACACAAGAACACTCTTGACCTGTTTGGGAGCCTGCCTTGACATTCAGGCCTCTTGTTTTCTCTTTGTCTTGAAGCAGTATATTTGTCACACTTTTTTAGCCTGAACTTCTGCCTACGCTCACAATCAATTGGCTCATTCCAGTTGCACGGCCAGGAATCAATGCAAATATTTCTTCTGACATTTCAATGATGCAACAGTGATGCTGGAGAACAATTGTTTTCAAAGTAATTTTTGTCAAAATCAGTGAATATCCGATACCTGTCCATAATGTGTCTTAAAAAGTGCTCATATACAGCATAGGCACTGTACTGTAAACTGGTACGTAAACAAAGGGTATGTAGACAAAAGTGTCCCACCATAGTTATCAACATGCCAGTTTACAGAGCCTAGGTTGTGTATCAACACTGGATTTATTTTTTCCAGTGCACACCCAGTACTGACAGGTAGCGGATTGTGAGAAAATATTCAATGATTTTTTACTAAAACTTATTCTGACAACAAGCATTCTCCATAGTTGCTGACTCCACCTTTTAAACAGAAATATTGTATTACAAATGCAAATTGTATTTTCCTCTCTTAAAACCATGTGTGCAGAGGTCATTCTGTCACACCACCACGCTACATGTGTCTGTTCTGAGTGAGTGACGTCTGCCCTTTAGCTGACCGCTGCAGGAGGTCATGGCTGAGTGAAGGTTAGGACCTCTCCTTCCCTTAACCACGCTGTAGATCAGATTATCAAAGCCGGGGGACTGTGTAGCTCCATAACACGTGGAAAAAGGTAATAAAACATGACCTGCCACATTATGTCATAAAAACAGGAGCAGTGTCAGTGTTTCCAGCGTTTTCATTTACCAGTCCCCTAAGGAGTTCTGACACGCAAAGTCAGCTGCAGCTACGTATATGCTTTGTCATTTTAAAAAAACTTGTCAGATTTATTTTTATTTTCTTCTAAATACACTTCTGTTTGTTTTTCCCTTTTCTCCCAGCCATCGTTTGATGCTGTAACTAAGAGTCACCCGCTGCCATACACTCCTCTGCCCCAGGGGTCCAAAGATGCCAGGAACCACAAAGGTAAGAAAAAAGACCTTTGTACTTACTCACCTTTTCAGTGGAGTGCTTTGTACATAACTCACTCCAGCTATTCTTCACAATAAACAAGAGGCAACACAATACATTATCATACATCCAATCCAATCCCAGGCCCATGGATTATGCAAATATAATGTCATGACCCTAACAAATACAGAGAGTGGGAATCTATTGACCTTGAGAAATGAATCGAAGTTATTTTATCTATTCTTATTGATCGCATCTCATCTGTGCCGTGCGTTCGCAGTGCTAATAAATCTGAATAATCTAGGTTAGCTGCTAGCTGGATGCATGCGTGGGAACACACAGTACCATAAACAAGATGAAGCATCCTTGATCTGTTGATACTACAAATTGATTAGGCCTCATTTTGACCCGGTGATGTCAGTTGGAGAGTTATTGTTCAGCAGCTTCATAACTTCATCAAAACTGCACAATAGTTCTAGAGTTTCATGTTCATTAAAATGAATCGATTTTTCTTCATAATTATATAAAGAAGACAAGCAAATACAAAGGACAAAATAGTACAAGAAAGCAGACACACACGAACCAAAAGACAGACGGACAGACAGACAGACAGACAGACATACAGACAGACAGAAAAGCGGATTTTGGTGTTTTGTCCCCGCAAAGGAGCCTTCAAGACAGCCTATGGTTAGGGTAAGGGTTAGGGTAATGGTAAGGAATAGGGCCTTCCAGGTAGCACTGCTGCCTTGATGGCTCTGTTTGGGGGAACAAAACACAGATACAAGAAAAGTCGAGATATACTAATGTAAATGTAAGTGCATTTGTCAATTCATTTGACTCGTAGAAAAAGCAGGTTGGAAGCGGTGCAGAAGGGCCTTCTCCATTTTGGATGAATTGCTTGACATTTCTGAAATAAGCCTCCAGTTCTTACTGTATACTTGAAATACTATACACCCCCCGTCTCCACAATGCAAAACACTTGTGATGGGTTTTACCACCACTACGGTATTGCACACAGCAGGTCAACAGTGAGCATCCCTGTGTTTATGGTGCCAAGGACAGATCTATGTCATGAAAAGCCCGGGCGGTGTGGGGCCCAGTGCTTTGTCAAAATCAGACCTGGCTAAGAACAGTCCATTTAGAGGTGAGGGGATGTGACACATGAAATATTTTCCCCTCCGTCTCCGATCTGAGCCGCGGTGACAGTCTCCATTTGTTATTTTTTTTATGATGCAGTGCTGCAGTCTTAGATAACACAGCCCTCATCTTCGCCCTTCACCTCCTCTTCATGTCCCTGCTTTCCAGCCCCAGCTATACCCAGGCTCTTTGTTTTTGTTGTGTTGTGTGTGTGTGTGTGTGTGTGTGTGTGTGTGTGTGTGTGTGTGTGTGTGTGTGTGTGTGTGTGTGTGTGTTCCCTTTTATTTACACTTCTTAAACGTACTTTTCTTGATGTGTTGTCGGGAGACGGTCACAGTAACTCCTCGTTTCAAAGAGAACAAAGCCGGCGTGGCAAAAAGCACTGCTACAACAAACATCATTTTTTTCAGACGGTAATTCAAAACAACTGTGCGTTTACCGACTCAAATTCGGGAAACAGAAACAATAGGAGTAAAAAACATTACGCTCAAGGATTTAACGTAGTGCAAAGCAACACTCTTGCTTCAATATGCGTGGTTAATTTAACAATTCACTTCAAGGTTTGTTGGAAATCTGTAAAAGTGAGACACAATACTGTGATTTCTGTTTTTTTAGTGAGCAGCTTAAGTGTTTCTGAATACACATTGTACATTATATCCGAAGTGCAAAGTTATTTTATTATCCGTGTGATTGTGACAGTAGTTGATTCAATTTTTTTTAAATCCAGGTTTAAGGTAGGCTGTATAGTTAAAGGTACAGTACGTATGGCTGTGTATACTCCTGTAGTAGCAGGCAGATCAGCAACACTTCTGACATAGCCCTGTCGGCTGCAAAAGAAAGAACCTCCCTTTCCTCCTTCTCAACCGTCTGTACCCACCGACCCCTTTCCCACGTGTCACCTGTGTGGAAGCCCCCCAGAGCCTGGGTGCCACAGGTAATTACAGCAGCTAGGAAGCTCCAGGAAGAAGGGCAGCTCTGGCAGGTCGGTGCCCACGGATAGAGGGCTGGTAACCAGGGACACAACTCAGGGACAAGAGCCTGTCTGATGGAGGTAGAGGAGGAAACCTGGAGGATATAGAGCAAAACAAGGCAGAGGGGAGGGAAAGCGAAAGGTGTGATGTTACCACACTAAGGAGATTGATTTAAAATGTCATGAGTTAATTATTTAATTTGTATGAACAGTATACAATAGCCTGATATTTATACCACACTAGGCTATGAATCTGCATTTCTTGGGAGGAACCATCAGCTATCCAGCCCCCCCCCATATAGCCAGAATAGAATGCTCCTTGTTTCCTGACCAAATTTCGGCTGTGAGAAATTGATGGTCGAATCGGGCTCCTCCCATCAAATCGTCGTATATGGTCGACTATTCAGGGTCACCCCTAGACAGAACATTAGAGAACAGATAGAGCAGAGAGGAGAAGACAGTAAGAGGGCCGTGTATTAAACTGCGAGAGTAGAACAGACTTAAAAATGAGAGCGAGCGAGCGAGACAAAAAGACAAAGTGAAAGCGGATGGCGGGGGCTCCAGAGTGTCTTGGTGAAAGGCGTGACACAGAGTAGAGTGGAGTATATAGTCTGGCAGAGGGGCCCGAGGATCCCCCACTACTGTCACCTTGGCTGTAACTCCCAGTGCTGGTCCCAACTGTCAACTCAACTCTAAATCTAACAGTCCAAAATGGAGTCCCAGCCCAAAGTAGTGTGTGTGTATGTCTCTCTTCATGGAGTCTGGCGTATAGCATACTATTAAGCGACAGCCAGTGACGTGTTGCATACTTGTGCCTTACCGTAATGATCTGTCATTTCGACATGCAAAAACAATGTGCTGGGTTATTTATGACCATGTCTGTCACTCTGTGAGCATGACACATTTGTGTAAGTGAGATTTGCAAGTTTATTTCTAAGATCTAATAATAACTGTAGTTCTGAAGTATGTAAATAATAAAAAGAATAAGATGCTTTGGACTTGATTGATATATATCCATGTGCACGGAGCTGATTCTAACGAAATACCTTTCATTTCCGCTGTATGTTTCAATAAACAGGCCAGGCGCTGGGAAATGCTTTTTTTTCTTTTCTTTTCTTTTCTTTTTGTTATACAGGTATCAGATTAAACTTGAGTAGGCCATCCCTCAGCAGTGACAGCAGTAAATGAAAGGGATATCTTTGTACAAGCAGAGTAAACACACACACACAAGGAGAACATGCCTGAGATCTGCCTTACAGTGTGAGCCTTGGGCCCTTTTAATCTTGTTGTTCTGGGCCTGCTTCCAGCTACTTTGTATGTATGTATCTTAAATGGTGCACAACTGTTATTACAATCCCAGGAGGAACGCATGCCTTCAAAGCACAAAGAAATAAACCTTCTTTCTGACGACACCCATGGGGTATCTCACATTTTGTTTGGTGGTTTTTGCTTTCATTACATGTCGGGTGATCTGCACCGCAAACTCCTTTAGCCCCCCGCCCCATTTAAAAAAAAAATGAAGAAACGGGAACAGATCCAAACTAAGAGTAAACTGTTTTATAGTCGCTGCACAACAAATAAACAAACATCTGGAAGCATTCAGAGCGGGCCCCATTAGAAGGGCCCTGGGCTTTGCCAAAAAGGGGTAAATGATGAGGAATGGGCTGTCGAAAGGCTGGCGGAGACAGGGGAGAGGCCAGATGACGGAGCTGTGGGTGCTAAGCACTGCCTTTTAGAGCTCAGCTGGGCTCATACAGATCTACACCTGCTGCTGCTGCTATCTCCTCCCCTCCCCTCCACTCCACTCCCCTCCTCTACTCCAGCAGACATCTGGATGGGATACATGAGTAATGGATGACTAAACTGCTAGTGTTGAAACTTAGCTGTTGTCAATATGAAGGGGAAGGTTGTTGGCGTGACTGATGACTTAATGTCCTTTGCACGACGCACTTTAGTAAAAAAGAAAAAAAACTCAAATGGAATTTGGCTGCTTTAAAAATGCTTAATGCTTGACGGCAGATATACAGGCCCCCGAAGTCTGTTTCCTGTTGTTTTTATTATATCCAGAGCTGATTATATTATGTATAATTGCACGGCTCAGATGCTGTTGTGAATTCAAAATATTAACTTTTCATAAAAGTCCTATTATTTTAAAGCGAGCACTTGCCGGGCTGCTGGTTATGGAATATTATTTTTTTTGGTGGTTAAATGAATTGATACATTACCTCAGACATCTGTTTTCTTTGCTCCCGAGTTTGTTTCCCCCCCTTGTGCTTATCTTGAGTGATTCTGGTCTTCTCTGTTTGATGTCACTCCGTATAGTTTGGAAATGAAAGCTCTCATCTTTTTTTCTGCCGATAATCTTCCCATTCCGGTCGGATGATCGGGGCCTGCCTTGGCATGTTCCGTGAGTATGGAAATGTCCTCTCTCTGTATGGAAAGGCGGTGAGGGAAGACAGAGCACCTTTTGACGTTTCCCATTAGACACATGTACGTGCTCTGCAAGACATTTCACTCAGCCCCGTAATGATTATACCAGCAGCGGGATCCGTCCCCTGATAAACATCACTCTTAAACACAAAGACTTACTTGCCACTGGCCCCCACCAACATGAAAAAAAAAATCCGGCATATGGAAAAGAACAAAGTGTAAGCTTTTTTCCCCTGCACGATGGTCCAGAGTTTTCCCCCCTCCGGTAAATCTGCTTTCTGTAAACTTTTTCATGTCAAACTAAAAAAAAACGTAGACAATGCGTGTGTTCAACTTTGGAAGGGGAATGACAGATGATGATATATTGTCAGGCAGAATGATGTATACAGATCTCGCTGCCAGCTATATATGCACCACGGGCCTGTGTTGAGTGAGCCTTCCGCTGCAACACACTCTCTACGAGCTGCATTGACAAAGTAAAGACGTGGCCTTCTTCCCCGGGTAATGAGTTCATAAAAATGTTTCCCAGGCACTCATCATTGAAGGTTTTATTTCCTTGCCGCGTTTGCCAGTTTGCAGGTTTATGAAGTGTCTGTGTGTGATTAGTTTATAACGACCAAGTTGCAAGCTTTTCCTCTACACACAGCCCTAAAAGTTAAAACCCGTAAAATATGGTCTTTATTTGTTGGTTGGAACACACAAAATTTGTCTCCACTGGCACAACTTAGATATCATATATTAGAGCATGTATTGGACATTGTTTATGCCACTTTACTCTACTGCATTCCAAAGTGATATACTACTTCTTGTACTAGTAATACTTTTTACTCCATTGGATGTAAAAACAGCTGTAGTTGACTTTCAGAAGAACATTAATCTGAATAGTATTAAAGCTAGTGTGCGTTACTTTTTCATATAAAAAAGAAGAAAAAACCTGCAAGAGTTAAAGTCCATGTGTGATCACTGATGGCTTACCTCATGTAACTGCACCGATAGTGTTGTTGTAATAACTCAGAATCCCTCATGGGGGGGGGGGGGTGACATAAGTTACACACTATAGCTTTAACTAAGATTTCACATGTAAACATATAATAATCTCATTAGATGCATTCATCTACATCTAACTACCAAACGACAGTATGTATGAAGTATGAAAAACAAGTTTCACAATGTTAAAATGGTGCATACATGTTAATGTAGTAATGATCAATTGATTACTATAAATCTCCCACCGGTGACAAAAAAACATGACATCAATTGCTTAAGAAGCTTAACATTCAGTCCCATCGATGTATTCTTTGGGGAGGTAATAGCTCCGGCTGCACAGCACAGCACATCACATTATTGGTATATACTGCCCTGTGTATGAGGACAGGCTCTACTTCCTTTATGTGAGTCAGATGATGTGATATTATTCCTCCCAGGAGTGGATTGGCTTCGGCGACATGAATATCCATTAAAGCCGGCCCATGGAGATGGATGAGGCGAGAGGGGACGAGGTAAACTGGGCCCTGCAATCCCTCACCGCGCCTTCACATAACACTGCACTGTCCGCATCCAAAGTGATGAGAGCTCTTTTTTTTCTGGAGGCAGGCCTGTCCTTGTTATTACTAGCCCGAGAAATCACCTCTACCGTTTTTTTTTCTCCTTCAGAAGTATGGGGGCTAGATTAAAATGCCGGTATAACCTCCTCAACTTCCGTGACAGGCTTAACTGCCGAACTCTGACGCCGCCCCGGCTCTAAACTGCTTTGAGAAAAGCTGCCATCCACCAAGTGTCATTATCCCGCCGTTATCGGGCTGGCACTCCTCTCACAGGGGTGTGAATAATTCTGTTTGTGCTGGCTTTTGGGGAGAGATGTCAGTGACACTATTGTTTTTACCTTTGCCGTTTGATGTAGCTGAAAGAGTCTCCTGAGTGTCTTGAGTTCTTAAACTGATGTTGGATGTACAAAGCCTTAAAAAAAACTTAAAGTGAAAAGATAGGGACTGTCAGCTTTCTGAGCTATTCCGAGATATTTGTTTCTTAGTTCTTCTTACTTGTGCTATAAAAGTAAATATGTCTCCCTGTGATACTCTGCCTTTAATAAGGGGATGTTTCAGAGTCAGGTTTTTAAACGATGCCGGAATTGTTTTGACTAAAGTGATCCAAGCGGTTTCATTATGATGCTACAAAGAGTTCACAGATCCTATTAGACGTGTTCTGTCTTAAATGTTATTAAGCCTGAAGTCACTGTGCAGATTAATACGTCGCCGCAGTTTTGTTACAAACACCTATATAACTTTTTAATAGACGTGAAGCATCTCCAAACACTGAGCCCTCAAAAGCTTGTGATCATACTTTTTGAACTCCTCCATCCATTACCGTTGAAATACGATGATTGCAAACTTTGAACCGTTTTCACAGCGGCAGGGAAAATATGTTGCCTCTTAAATCTTCACCGTCCGTGACCGTTGCAGACAAACCTTTGTTATTTATGACGATACAAACCCAAACTGGACTCGCCCATTCATTTTCTGCCGCGGCACAAGCAGACAGAAGTTTGAAGCAATACGTTGACTTTTAGTCCAAACGTGTCAGAGCGATAGACAAGGACATGGGTCTCTGCCAGACAGGCCCCAGTACAGCCCTGTTGGAAAAAAACACACCACTGCTGGTGCTCTGGACCTTGAACCACTTCCCAGTTGCGCTGGTCATTTTCAGGAGAGTATAGCAGAACATAAATCACCCAAAGTGGATAGGTCTCAATGCTTGAATCAACTCTGACCATTCTGGTATTGCTAATGCAGCTATACACTATTATTCATTTTTCCCCACCATGATTTGTAGTTGTGGTTCGGGAACAACTGAGATGTGGGCCCGTGCTTTTTTCCAGTTGTGCTTTCAGTCAGAAGTTGGAGCATGTTTCTGTAGTTTTTCATGGGTTTTTCCAAAGGTAAGAGAGTCCATCATAGTCATTTGGGGATGGGGGTTAGCTGCCAGATGGTTTTGGATATTTTTACAGCAGGATGGATGTTGGGTCCAGCAGTTTTCTTCTGTGTCAGTACCCCTTGAAACAAATTGCTTGGGTGAGCAGGCGGAGTCTGTCTGTGTGAGGGGGGCTCGCTACCCTTCATCCTGATGAATAGCAGCTAACATGCTGGCAGATGCTGGACAACTTGTCATGCTACCGGCGGACAGCATCGGACCTCAATAAGTCCTTGTGGCTTCGTAATTATTGTACTATATATATATATGCCCGGGATGTTTACACAGAGATACACCAATGGCTCATATATTTAGATAGTAGGATACAGAAAGTTAACCAAATTTGATGCAGCACTTGATAAATATATGTGTCCTGTTGGTTTACGTCGGATCGTATGTCTTAATCAAGGTGTATTTAATACATTCTATTTTGAGTAGAGTGAAGATCATAATTCTAGGGGTAACTGATCTCACGCGGTAATCATTCAAGATGAAACCCTGCCTTAATGCTAGTCTGGTTAATGGCTCCAACAAATTAGATTCCAATTCACTCGGTGGCCAGTTCATCAGGCAGGGTGACAACACATTCTGCATGGCCTACCAGCTGTGCCGCATCACTAAACCTTTCTGTCAGGCATGATCGTAACAGAGCTATTCATGCCAGGGTTTTACTAATATGCAGTGAGAAAAGGCCCCAGCAGTGATAATTTACACAGGAACATAAAGTGGTCTCCTGTTAGAGGACCCGGCTCCAAGTGGCAATCACACACTTAAACAGCTATACCTTCCCTGGTTAGCCATGTCGTTCAGTATATGAGCACAAACATGCAAATGGTTGTGTTTGTATAGAAAGACGTGCAAATACATATCCTCATTTGCACGCCATGTGGAACCAGTGCACTGGGACTGTTTGTTCAGTTTTAGCCATAATTTCTGATAGTTACATTATTATTAATTTATCATAATGTGGATATATTTTGGACATATGTTGCATTGAGAAATATCTTGAGAATTGGGGCTATTGAGCCATAAATAGACATTCATAGTTACGATCAATGCAGTTGTAAAAAAACACTTTTTTAATTTCATTTATTTTGTGTGAAGATGAGGATACCTTATATTTTCCCGAGGGCCTTTATAAGCTTAATGGACTTGAGTGAATTTGAAAATATTGGGTCATACGTTTTTGTGTTTTCAAAGCCACACTGCACATGTGCAGATGTTACTAAATTAGAAACAAGATGGTGATATCCACAATCGCATAAACACGTCAAGTGCAGTGTTGAATGTGTTGTGGAGTCATCAAAATAGGGCATTTGTCTGCAACCGATGTTTCTCCAGAGCATTGTGGCTCCTGAAACATCAGGCACACAAACACACACACACACACTCATTCCCAGGTACCCCTGTCTGCTCCAAGGCTATTGTGCTGGAAAGAGCCGAACTCATCTGTCAATTACGGTAAGCTCCATTGGGCCATTGTCTAAACTGTTTTCTCACTCACTGGTGAATCCAGTGATTTATTGTCAACTGCCTCGGCATCAATATACAATTGGGAGACACTAAGCCGTGATGTCTAAACACAAACTATTGTCAGAGTATCAGCATAGCTCACATTAAGTGCCATTTAGATTATTCATTGCATCGGGCTGTAAGAAGAAGGCCATTATCCCATACACGGAGATTCCCAAGTCCTGTGGATCTGTGCCTCTGTTTGCTTCACATTCACTCCTCATCCGAATGAACAACGTCGAAGCTGAACTAAATACAGACACAGTGACGAAAATGTCTTGGGTCAGCTTTTCCTGCCCTGCCTTGAAGCCCCAAAAGGTCATATGGATATGAGTGTCAGAGCTATTTAGTTCTTACCATATACAATATATTATGGGAAGCTTTGGTTACAGAAAGAAGCAGGGTCCCCGTACTGGCATCAACATTCAAGCTCAAACCACAATGAAAAGAGCGAGGTCACTAAGGAGGCTAGGAAGTCCAAAACAACCTTTTAATCCGTCACTTTGATTTGCTGATTAAGTCCCCTTAAACAGACGGAGCAGGTTTCTCTGTCCCGGTAATACGGGCGGACAAGTTATTTCACCATCATAATTTGATTGGTAGATAGTCTCTGGCATGCTATGTCACTGCAGCGCAAGATGATTGGATTGACTGAGTCATTTTGGTCAAACGTGAATTCATATCCCATATTGTTGTGATTCAAAAGTCTGTTTGCCTCAAAATAATCAGGCATTTCAAAAACTAACCTTTCAGAACTGGTAGACATCAAAAAACCATATTATATCCGCTCGGAAATATGTTATTCTTTGATAATGCTTTTGTGTACAGCATACATGTGGTATTTGAACCCATGAGCAGAATGTTATGTAGTGTTGTAATGTAATTTCTTTATTTAAAAATGTGGCAAATGTAAGGGAGTAAGAAGTAAATCTCATTAGGAATCTAAAAGATTTTAAAAAATAGTAAAAAAAAATAGTATTTTAGTGCAAAAAAAAGTAGAACATTTCCATTCTTTGTTGTGTTGAGTGCTCGGAGACCCTCTAAAGACAGCTAAAATATGTCTCTCCATTTGACACCATTACAGAGTGTTAACACGTAACCTTTGGCAGCGCCGGCCAAACCGCTCGGCACCATTTCAGGCACAGTCTTCTGCAGAGGCGGTTCTGGGCTAAGGGTTTGGACGAGGCATGATATATTAGATAAAGTGAAGTGAACATGTTCAAATGTCTGGCGGTGTGATTCTTTGTTTGCACACTAGTGACCCTGAGATGCAGTGTCTCAGGGCTAGCCAATTGTTTGTATGGTGCCCTCTGATCCACTGTGTTCCTGCTAAAAAAATAACAAGCATGGTTAATTTTGCATTATTCCCTCATGGTAAACAAAAAATTCAAGTGAATACATTGCTCCATAAGATTACTCCTACTGTATAATTTTGGTATACCATTGCGTGTGCTATTGTTTATCTCCGTGTAGCCGCTGAAAGAATGATATTAAGATAACCTTGGGAGAGATATGCGATAACACAGCCATGGGCATCTGTCCTTCCTACCAGCACTAACCCACTGTGACATTTTGGCTGAGGAACAACTCAAGCTACAGTACTAACAGCTTTATTTCGACGTTTTATACAATACTTGAAGGGGAAAGCTTTTTTTGTTTGTTTGTTATTGTACAGTCCCCTGGGTCAGCTCTGTAGTGTGATATGCTGTTAGCCATTTAGACTGTGGCGAGGTAATCCTGACAAATACAATGAACAAATCAAGGATATATTAGCGCTGTGATGTGCAGTCGATAATATTTGGCTTCATTAATTCCCATGGCCTGAGATGACACCCGGCCCCCCTATTAGGTTTTGAAATCTCATCCCCTCTTCTCCTCTGTACCTCAGCTGTGGCTCAACCGAGCAGCCAAGCAGATAATACGCTCTGAGCTCTGAAACATGTACCATTATAATTAGCTTTGTCAGGTCCTAGCCCCCTACAACCCTCATGCAGATAATATGATAATATGTCTTCATAACCGGCTGACCTTACATGCTCAATATTTCTCCCCTTATGAAGATTACATGTCAATAAAGTAATTGAGTCCCGGGGTGTGTGGCAAGTGAAGATTTAGGTTATTGGACTTTTCGGGGGCAGTGATGTACGAGCGTTATTATTCTACCTGTCAGGAGCTGCGCAAAGGGGGGGCTGGGGACAGTCCGAGAGTGTCACTGGGTGTGGAGGGGTGGGGGAAGAGGAGTGGAAAGAGAGAGGGAGACAGAGATAAGGCGAGAGAGGGAGGGAGGGAGAGTGAGAGAGACAGAAATGAAGAGAGAGAGGCGAAAGGGAGAGCAGAAGAGGTGAGATAATTTCTCACAAGGGGTGGGGGGGGACAGATCCACACTTAATCATTCCCTCTTACCTTCATCTATGTGTCTACCCCCTCCCCTTACACTCACTCTCTGCATATGAACAGGGGATATGTCATATTAATTAGGAGGAGTAGAGTAACATTGAGCCATCCGTCTGCACTGGCGGGGGGGGAACACAGGG
Source organism: Ammodytes marinus (assembly GCF_949987685.1). Taxonomy (NCBI): domain Eukaryota; kingdom Metazoa; phylum Chordata; class Actinopteri; order Uranoscopiformes; family Ammodytidae; genus Ammodytes; species Ammodytes marinus. Next base: position 7,454,122 of record NC_137215.1, on the reverse strand, counting down.
ATGCATGACATTTTTCCGACACAACACAGAAGAGCCATCATCACCTCTGCCTCACACCCGATTGGCTACCGTTGTTGGTTCATCACTTCCAATTCTTCAGGCAATGCAAACGACGGCACGGATTTTGACACAACATCGTTTTGAGCAGTGTGTGATGTCACAGAGAATGTATTTTTCATTCTTTCATACTTCAACCTCATATGAACAGTATGTGTTGGGTTTACATGCATGCTTGCTTACTGCTAGGGCTGACATTTTCTGTAAATAATGTACAATGAAGCTTTGACTAAAATGTTCTATATTTATAAGAACCACACACATCCATCAACATTTCCATGAACGTGTCAATCTGCTCATTTTCATCAGCGATCCTTTGATATAACCCAATACACCAATACAATACAGAATACACTGTAAAAACAAGTTGTATTTATGTCAATGCTGTATATACAGTTAACAGGTGCAAATGAATACATTAGATGCATTTTTACATCTTGTCAAAAGGATAAGCCAAGTGAGTAACAATTACAGGAAATTGTAATACAGATGATGAGAACATTTACTATATGCAAAGGTATAACCATATATATTGTCTTACAAACATATTTTAAAAGTTTGGATTTTATTCAGTAACCTAGTCTGTAAATGCAAAACCTATATTCAAGTAAAACCTGTGCACCTGTGTAGTTTGATCTTTACTTTTTTCTTTCATTTCCCTTTTCTTGCCACATATTGTAACAAATGGTGCTAAATGCCATATGTCAAGGCTCTGTTTTGTCCATCATAATTTGACTGTCAGTGCTAGAGACGGAGGAAATGGGATGTGAAAATGAGCGTGGTCGATTGAAGTCCAACAATGAAGGTTACACACATTTTTAGCTGTGTGTGAGTGAGAGAGAGAGAGAGTGAGTGAGAGAGAGAGAGAGAGAGACAATGGCAGGGTGGTGGGGAGAGCAATGTTAAAGGATATTTTACCATGTCCTTTTGGATTAGGCCTTAGAGATTGATATCTTCCAGTCAGATGAAACTCTGATGTGAGTGATCCAGCCCCTCCATCATTGTGACATGTGACTCTTGGCTAACGCTCATCCGTGTTGATGGGCACGCCCCTCTATATGCCACGAGGGTGGCCTTGGCTATAACATACCCACCTTCCTCTCTCTCTCTCTCTCTCTCTCTCTCTCTCTCTCTCTCTCACCATCTCTGTCCACCCCTCACTCTACCATCCATGTTCTTTTATTTCTATTGCCCTTCTCCCCTTGTTTTCTGTCACCATGTCATGTCCAATCACTGTCCGGCTGGCCAGGCACACGGTCGGGCACGGCATTCGGAGCAGGAGCCCCAGGTAGAGAACTGCCTAACAGGCATCAGGATGGGGCACTGGAATGACTCTAATAACGGGGTCCCCGCGTGGCCCCAGACAAGGCCAGTCAGTTAGCAATAGGGCCGGGGAATGGTAGAGTAATAAGTGTTTGATGTCTGAAAAGGGGGGTGGGCGGGGAGGAGGAAGTGTGAAGGAGCACAGCCCAAACCCTGGTGCACTACCGGTCAGGCAAGACAGGTGCAGTCAGCCAGAGGTCTTAGGGGGAATGACTGTGGAACAAGACGTCGGATTAGTATTGATAGGTGTCATGCCGAAGGTTGTCGGGGCTGTTTGTTTAAGAGAGTGTCTTGTAATTGATGTCTAGCTCACACAAGAAAGGAGAAGCTTAGAGGACAACCCCAATGTGCCTGGTGCTGTGTGAAAGGCAAGAATTGTTTTACGAGACTACCATTGTCAATTTTATGGTGTGATGAAGGACTAAAATATTGCCACAACGCACAATGCCTGTGTTATCCGTGGATGTTTTGTTTTTTTAATGCGTGTGTAAAACTTCCAGCAGCAGTTCCTCTGAACATGGGCTAAATTTGTGTGGCCATCTTTTGATTTGATGGAAATTGCCAGTGACAGGTAGCGAGGTGCCATTTTGTCCACCGGTGCGTGAAGTCCATCGTTGTCTGTGTAGTTGAAGTTTAGTTAACACGGCACTTAGCTAGGACTGACATTGCTTTAGAGCCAGACAAACACTGTCATTGTCATGTCATATATCGGTTTTGCTAACCAATTTCTGATGTTTTCCTCGCTGAGTGCATAGCTGAGAGCTTTGAGAATCTTTTTCATTTATTTATTTACAATTGTCTCATTCAGTTAGACAGAGTTTTCTGTGCCCTCTAAGCATAAACTGTATTTCAACCCCTGGACACATTTTCAGCCCTGATATCAGAAGGGAATTAGGTGTTTGCCCGGGCAGCGGCGGGCACCTTCCACTGATAAAGCCCACCGCTGTCCTTTTCTAGTATGGCTATCTAGTAACAAGCTACTTCTCCTTTGAACAGTTTTATGTGGTTGTAATTGACCTGACAATGGGGTTCATTATGCAGTCCCTTTCATGCTGTTTTGCCTGATAATTATTATTTAATGTGTTCAGATGGAGAGCATCATTAATTCATCCCTTCCTCCAATGTCAAAGAGATGAACAGTGAAGTTATCACTCTCTGGTGATTAATATTACGCTCTTTTGTTATTGAATCCTGTCCCAGTGATTAAAGCGTCATTGAGTGACTTCGCCAAGCCGCCCTTATTAACGGCGTCATTACCGAAACACAGGCCCAAACCCTCTAATTGCGATTTTCACTTTTTTTTTCCCCCTTTCTATTTTTGCGGTCCGAGATTTGAACCACTTATCTGTGCTTTTTTTCTTTTAATTAGAAAACCCTGGGTGTAATGAAGAACACAATCGATCAGTGTCAGTGGCGTGCGGTGTGCGTGTGTGATGTGTGGGGGATTTGTGATCCACATGTTGACGGAGAAAATGAGCACTCGTGATTACTGGCGTCATTAGTGGGTTTTCATGATGTGCCCTTAAGGGTACACCAACCCTTTTTTTAATAACTAAAGCAGTATAATAACCGGTTTGACATTATTGTGCTTACTGTATATTACTTTTTCATACCCAAGATGTGTGTTGTCAGTGAGTTAGCTAGATGATGGTGGATGCCTTGTGAAAAAAATGCGCATCCGAGGGGACTTACGTAGTAGGACTTTGTAAACTGTCTGAGTCCCCCGCCCTTAAACCAACCCCCTCTCCCTTATCTCTGGCTCCAGAGCTACTCCGACCAGAGTTCTCTCCTGCTCTATGTGGAATAAATGTCACAGAAATTAATTTTGCCACTTTTTTTTCTCATTAGACCCCCCCTTCCCTCCCCTCCCCTCCCCACCACAACGTTAATCTTTTTTCTTCAGTCAAAATTGATGTGCCCCAGAATTCAATTTCCTTTCTCATCCTCATAACAGTGGAAAGTACAAAAGACTGATAGACATTCATCTGGTTATAACTGTAACTCACCCATCAATGAATAATGCCATCCCCAATTTAAAGTGTTTGATTATAGCCATTTAGTGAACTGACAGTGATGGAGTGGCATTTTGACATGACTGATACACGCGGTATGCATTCCACCGCATGTCTCATTATGTTTAATTCTGCATGTCAAAGGAATGTGTTTGTTCAGTCTGTCAATATTGACCTTAATCACACGGCCGGTCTTCTATTTTCATAACAGTAGCTCTCAGCTGCTGAAGCACATAAGAAAACATACAGAATGTGTTATTGTTGCACTTTATAGAGAATCATGTGGCAAAATCAACCTGGTATTGATCAGAGCTGGTTGAGCCACGACCTAGCAAGCCTCCCCTGACAGCCTATCAGCCTGTGGCCATAGCAAATCTTTCAACTCTCCATCTCCCACACACACAAACACATACATACACAGACACACACAGACAGACACACACACACACACACACACACACACACACACACACACACACACACACACACACACACACACACACACACACACACAATTTATATCCTTTGTTGGCCCAATGTGTGTTGTTTTTATCTGAGTCATGCACACAGTCCCATCTCTCCCCCCTCTATGTCAGTATAACTTTTGGACCTTTCCACCCCCATAACTTAACACAATGAATTAAATCCCTTGGATGTGTTTGTATAGATTGTGTGTAAGTGTATATAAATACATATATAAACTGTGGTAGAGGAACAGGAGGTTTGAATGGGTGACAGACTAACCAGTGACTGACTGACAGAAAGTCTACAACATAGTGAGAGGTATTTGGAAAGTCATGACATCCAGGCCTCATCAAATGTCAACAGAGAAAAGCACCAGTTATGTTGTCTTTCTCCAGTGTATCAGACAGGCTTACCATTATGTGGGATTGTAAAGCCAAGACTGTTATTGCAAATTATAATCAATTCAGCAACTGATAGCTAATTGTGGACGCTGTGTGTTTTTTTTAGTGTTCATTTAAAGCTACCGAATGTTTTACTGCCCTGTGTGCCTTGCTATGCACTCTTGGCTCGTTAGAGTACTTCTTCTGTTGTAAGCAGTATAATCCCCCCTCCTTCCCTCCCTCCCTCCTGTCTCTCCTGCCCTTCTTCCATCCCTCTTTCTCTCTGCCTTGTCCCCAGCCTCTGCCTGGGGTGAAAAATGGGGCGCATTTCCCTGATAGCCTGTGTGGATGTGGAGAGTATAAATGGCTAATGAATTACAGATGAACATTGACGCAAATTAATCTTCCTGATGTCCCAGGGTTATATGGCAGCTATTTAAAAGTTTAATCAATACGCTGAAGTTGAGAACATGCAGGCGCTGCAGTTGTTTGGCTGCAGTAAACAGCCCAGGAGGGGGGGAAAACGGGGGAAGGCCCGAGCTCAGGGGCATGCATCATAATGACAGCTATTTATGTTTAATGGACTAAATATTTCTCATTGGTAAGAGGACAAATGTCACTTTAATTTTTTGAAAACTACCAAGGGGTTTTTTTTGAGAGAGACGGGTGACACCTCAGCTGTTAAAATGGTGAACTAATTGACAGAGGAGTCTATTAGTAGAGTAAAGATGAGGTAAGGATGGATTTACTTTCAACACGTCATATTAAGCCTTCACTTCTGTTCTGAGAAATGTGCATCGTAAAAATGATAATAAGATGGTCTTCATGGCGGTGCCGTCAATATGTTTTACTTAAGTGGCTTTCCCTCAAGCTCTATTTTTTTCTCACTACTACTCTCCCCCCCCCCCTCACTCATGCACACACACACTAAAGATATATATTTTTTTTAAATCGACGTTTGGTCACTACATTTAAGTGATAACAATGACAGTATAATATCATTAAAAAATTAATAAATGCAAAAGAAGTAGTATCAAGTAGATACATCTAGATCATTCTAGATGTGGTAAATCAGACTCAGTTTTCCAGGACAAAAATTTCACCGACAAAAAAAAAATTAAGCAAAAATGGTGTCAATCAAATGATAGAAAATGTTCCAATGCAAAATAACATAGATAGATAGATAGATAGATAGATAGATAGATAGATAGATAGATAGATAGATAGATAGATAGATAGATAGATAGATAGATAGATAGATAGATAGATAGATAGATAGATAGATAGATAGATAGATACATACATACATAGATAGATAGATAGATAGATAGATAGATAGATAGATAGATAGATAGATAGATAGATAGATACATACATAGATAGATACATACATAGATAGATAGATATATAGATAGCCTCCACTCTCCATATTCTGTTAAATCAAGCGTAGAGCAAATGCATATTCCCACATTCCATATGAGACTTCACCTTTAGTTATTGTGCATGTTCTAATTCTAAGACACACACAGACCACACCCTATCCAGCATACCAATACCAAGTGAAAACAATTCAATTTCTCCCTCTTTGGCAATGTGCTGTGTGTGTGTGCCAGGCCAGCCCTCTTTCTGAGTACATAGGCTCAATCGCAGTCCACTGGCTGTTGGTTTATTGGTCGCGGGGGGGTTATCTATCTGCAGGGCCTCCCTATAGAGAGGAGGTGGTGACTCCATCTCATGACGTTGGGGCTGAACTGATAAAAGGACAGGCCGGAGATGGATCGTGTCCACAATAATAGCCCTGGCTCACAGCAACCTACGCCCCAAGCTCATAAGTCACTCTCCCACCAACTCTTATGGATGCCTGGACCAAGCTCCATCTTGACCCCCAACCCCCACCTACCTGCCCGCCCGCCAGTGTTTTTTTTTCTTCAACCCTTGCAGATAATACAGAAAGTGTAATTGCCTTCTTAATTGCATTTTTCTTTTCCTTATTGCATTTTTCCCCAGATTGATGGTAGCACTGATGGAATTTGCGGCTAAGTGGCCAAACTAGCGAGTAGGGACAGAAAAGAGGATGATAAATACAGCAAACAAGTTGTATTTAAATAGAGGAATCAAAGCTAGTAAATAAGAGAGTAAAGAGAAGGTGTGAGAAACAGAGTGGGAGCAGTTGAGACGAGAGGGGAGGATAGATGTGGAGAAGGAGGCAGGGCGAGAAAACTAGGAGTGGAGGGAGTGGATTCATGCCGAGAATAGATAACCTTGATGTTAAAAGCTACATCCGACGGATGTGTCTCTCTGTGACATATTGATGGCCCTTGAAAAGAGTCAAGCTGATTGTATGCAGGGAACAATCATTAAACCCACTCCATCTCCCTCCTCTCTCTCCCTATCCCTCTCTCTCTCTCTTCCTTCTCTGTGTGTGTGTGTGTGTGTGTGTGTGTGTGTGTGTGTGTGTGTGTGTGTGTGTGTGTGTGTGTGTGTGTGTGTGTGTGTGCGTGTGCGTGTGCGTGTGCGTGTGCGTGTGCGTGTGCGTGTGCGTGTGTGTGTGTGTGTGTGCGTGTGTGTGTATACGTGTATGTGTGCTGATTAAATGCAGTTTTTAAGGCAGGGTATGTGGGTAAACATGGATAGGAATCCCTACAGGTACACTTAGATGAATATTAGTAGAGTGTTCACACCCCAGGAAGTGTATAACTGTCTTATAATCATTAGTATGACTACCGGTACTTTAGATTTGCCACATTTAGGAAATTGTGCCATGAATTTGTCTCTTGTCAGATGATAGTGTATCTTTAACTGGCTAGGAGAAACTTGTGTTAAGGTAGAAAAATAACTAGATATATACAAAGGATTGAACACTATGACATTTAAGCTTTTGAGAAACAGCGAAAAGAGGTACCACTTTACAATAAGGTATACAGAATTTTAGTAACTACTACATAGTTATGCCTTACCTAGGTTTGTTTTGTTTAGTCTTTTTGCTTTTTTAGTAACTACTACATAGTTATGCATTACCTGGCTACTACATAGGTATTTTTTTTCAGTAACTACTGCATAGTTATGCATTACCTACTACTGCTTTCGACACAGTTGACTCAACATATTACTAGATCGACTTGCAAACTGGGTTGGACTTTCTGGAACTGTACTTAACTGTACTGGTTTGATCCTATTTAAAGGGGAGAGACTTTTATGTTTCAATAAGCAATTTCACATCTGAGCGAACAAATATTGAATGCGGGGTCCCCCAAGGTTACATTCTTGGGCCTCTTCTGTTTAACATCTGCATGCTCCTATAGCTCAGATTATGAATAAGAACAAATTATGCTACCATAATGGTATGCAGACAACACACACATTTACATAACCATATCACCAGGAGACTATAGTCCGATACAAGCACTGAGTAGGCACATTAAACAAATGAATGATTGGATGTGCCAACATTTTCTTCAATAAAACAACGACAAAACTGAAGTAATTGTCTTTGGTGCCAAAGATGAACAATTAAAAGTCAGCGCAGCTTAAATCTGTTTTGTTAGAAACCACATAGCAAGCCAGAAATATTGTCATAGACTCAGACATGAATTTCAGGAAACACATTAAATAACTTAATAAGTCAGCCTACTACCACCTTTAAAAACAGAATTAAACGGCTTATGTCTCAGCAAGATTTAGAAAAACTTGTCCATGCATTTATCTTTAGTAGACTTGACTACTGTAAGAGTGTCCTTGCAGGCCTTCCAAAAAAATCTATCAGACAGCTTCAGCTAATTCAGAACACTGCTGCTCGAGTCCTCACTAGGACCAAAAAAGTGGATCACATTACCCCAGTTCTGAGGTCTTTACACTGGTTTCCTGTCACTCAAATAATTGATTTCAAAATATTGATGTTGGTTTATAAAGCCCTAAATGGTTTAGGGCCAAAATAAATTACTGATCTGCTGATACGTTATGAGCCGTCCAGAGCCCTTAGGTCGTCTGGGACAGGTCTACTTACAGTCCCTAGAGTTAGGACTAAACCAGGAGAAGCAGCTTTTAGTTGTTATGCACCAAATATCTGGAACAAACTCCCAGAGAACTTGAGGTCTGCTGCAACTCTCAGCTCTTTTAAATCAAGTCTGTAGACTTTTCTGTTTCCATTTTAACCTGTAATTTTTATTTTATTTAAATGTTCTATTTCTATTCATTCACTTTTAAATGTTTTATTTCTATGCATTCACTTTTCTAATGTGTATTATGTATTTTAATCTTGCCCCTGTAAAGCACTTTGAATGGCCTTGTGTCTGAATTGTGCTATATAAATAAACTTGCCTTGCCTTGCTACATTAATAACTACTACCTGTAATAGTTACTACAATTTTGTGTACCTTATTGTTAAGTGTACCTAAAAAAAACAATGTTTGAAAATTGACTGTGTAGCTAAGGCTAGTGGAACATAGCGCCAGACAGCAGCTACTTTGAAATCTCAGGAAATACTGAATGACCGACACAGTATTGATCAACAACTTGTAAACCTCTCCTTATATATTAGGGTCATTTTATATAACAACGCAATAAAGTTTCAATGATTGCACCTTTGACAGAACTTGAGTTGTTGCAGAGATACCTTTAGTGGCCTTCAGTAATGTATAGAGCACATTTATTTATCTATTTTAATTTTATTTTTTTGTAACCTTTATTTATACAACTGAATCCCATTGAGACCGGAGACTCTTTTGCAAGGGAGACCTGTTCCCATTTACACGTTACCATTCACACATACATTCATACACCGATAGCAGGCTCACTGGCGACATTCACAGGAGGCAAGGTGGGTGAAGTGTCTTGCCCAAGGACACAACAACCATGACACAAGAGGCAGGGCAGGGATCAAACCCGCCAACCCTTCCCAATTATTATACTTGATAGATAAAAAAATCACACACAAAAAAACGTTTGTTATCATATGCGTGGATTTAATAGTGGAGCCCTGTACATAGGAGGCTTTGTACTGCCGACTAACTCACACTGTTAGAGTGGCCTATCCAGCCCCCGTAGAGAGGACATGCTTTGGGGGTAATCAGCTCTGAGACAGACCAGACCTACACTGCAGCATTCACCTAGAGAAAAGATACAAGATATACAGACTGTACAGGGCTTTAATAAAGACAAGAGGGTTCGCTAGCTATACTCCCCTTAAAAACAACAAGGTGCTGTGTGACATATGCAGAACAAAGGCCTGATTGTTCCTGCACCGGGGCCATGATGGAAACATTAGCCTCCAACTCACTCTGTTAATCTGTCACCATAATAGCTTCCCCCCACTGTTTCTCACTGTGTGTGCTCTGTTTTTGCGTGATAAAACTGCGAATGGGTTTTGTGATAATGTGTATATAGTTAAGAAGAGTGTGTGTTAGGGTTGATTCAGTTGTGTTCATCCATGGCTTGGGATGCACAGATGATATCGTAGACCATTGCGTTTGACACTGTGTACCACTTGTTATTAAGTAACAGTTCATCAGGCAAGAAACCCCACAGGCGCAGAAGGCGTTATGTAAGAGTGAGTGTGCCTTAGTTACTCCCTTTCTCCGTCTCCAACCCAACCCATCTTTCTCCTGGTTTATCTCGTAATAAGAGCAAGCTCCTCGCTGTGAAGGGCGCCCGGCGAGCCAGAATGTGTTTATGCACACAATGTATCTACAGTAGAGCTAGTGGAGTCAGGCCAGGTTGCAAAAAAGAAAAGAAAATGAAGACACATTCATGCACTTCTTCTTCACCCACTGGGAAAGCAGACCTCATTCCTGTTCTTTGTTCTCTTCTTTCCCTTAAAGGTATAATATGTAGTTTCAGAGGAGGGGGATTTGTTTACATTTGCCGATCCTTCAGTTAGTTTAAAAAACAGATTAACTCTACATGTAATGTTAGTATTGAATAAGTCTATCATAAATCAAAAGGAAATTATTTTGAGGCATCTGGAACCAAAGTTAAGACTAAGAATATGTTTGTTAACAAAACTACGGGGCCCTGCTGCTGTAAACAACAACGGTGAAACCAAAACTTTAAAGGTAGCTTTTTTAACTTCAAACAGTGTTTGTTTATTCAGTGAGAATATACATTGAAAAATGTTCACTTCTCTGACACACATAAAGTTAACAAAATGCACCTTTTAATATACACCTTTTAATATAGAGCTATCTCTTCTAAAGGCATGCTGTTGAGAGAGCTACAGGTCACACATCCCCAGAGCTTTTCCGATTGGAGAATGTCTCAATGCTGTTTCCCCTCTATATAAAATCCTTCTCAGTCCCCCATGGGCAAGTGACGAGCTCAGCCGAGTGTGAAGGCTTGAGGGGCCTTTAGCTTTAGTTCCCTCATCTGTGAAGGTTATATCTCTGAAAGGGGCTTTTTCGTTGCAACCTACAAATATATCCCCTCTGGGTTATGTCTGCTAGGTATATAGCCTTGCTCCTGGTACCTCAGTGGGTAATCTCTTTAAAGGGGGCCCCACTCCTGGGGAGAGAGAGAGAGAGAGAGTGAGTGAGTTTTTTTTTTCTTTTTCTCGCCGGGTATAAGCTGTGAATATTGTGAAGGGCCCCGGACGGCGGCCCCATGTGATCAGAGCGCTGTGAGACAACCACCAAGTCCTGTGGTGTCAAGCCAAAGTCTCCAGCCGTGGCACCTATATCCCCAGGCAAATCACTGCAGCTGGAATCCCCCCTCCCCTCCCCTCACCCATCTCCCCATTTCCCCCCAACCTCCTCACTGTGAGAGAAGCACACACACACACACACACACACACACACACACACACACACACACACACACACACACACACACACACAAGCGAACACACATACACACGTAATATGTATCCCTCACACACCGTGGGGAGCAGGCAGGCATGGAGCTGGTCCCGGATTTTATCGGAGGTGACAGCTCCTCACACTTCAGTGTTTGGATCACCTCAAGTAGCTCGGGCTATGAGGGGGAAATGAGCACTGCTCCACTACAAAGTCCAGATTTAGATTGACTGAGCTTGTCCTCGGGCCTGTGGGCTGCTGCTGCTGCTGCTGTACTCTGCTCCTCTGCCTGACAGAACACCCACTACTGCTGCGAGGGACTGGTGTGTGCGTGTGTGTGTGTGTGTGTGTGTGTGTGTGTGTGTGTGTGTGTGTATGTCATATGTGCACGGTTGTGTGTGTGCGTGTGTGACTTGGTAGAAGCCTACTTTGAAGAGTCAGAGAGAGTGTGGGGGGGAAGAGAGCGATGTGTCAGGTTTGGTTAGAATTGAGGGTGGCATCAGAATATGCTTGGCACTAATATGGCACCAGTATCTCTGTCCCCGTCTCTGCTTTCTGTCACTTAGTTGCCATTCTCTCCCCGCCCTTGACAATGTCTCTTTGGATTATGTGATTGGACTTAGCGCTTTGAGCAGCCCTCATCCCCTCTCTGCGACACCGCCTCTCTCTACCCATAAGTCTCTCCTTTTCTTGCCCCTGTCTTTGGCCCTCTCACACACACACACACACACACACGCCACCGCCACCCTCCTTCCTCCCATAATGCACTTGATGTCTATTTAAAAAGCCTGGCGAAAGCTGTATCTGTTCTGCTGTCGTGAGGATCATTGACAGCACTAATGCCACTTGTCCTTGCCTCATTTGGGGAGAGGTGACACCTAGCCGCAGCCCGCCACATTCATCAAGTGGCAGTAGTGGGAAGCTATGCTGTGACATCAGAGACAGAACAGACCAGAACACACACACACACACACACAGCTCTGGGCAGCCCTATATCCCCGGTGCACAGCTTTGTTGTAAATGTAATTCCCAAGGGCTTGTTTTTTACTGAACGCACACTGTTCATTCGGTAAAGTAGAAAGCAAATATTTCATTTCTATCTATGTAATCTAATAACATACAGACTCATTTTGACTTTCATTTGGATTTATGTTCTAGTGTGACTATAGTTTTGGTCATTTAATCTCATTCTGCTTTGACTTTGTTTCCCCATTTTTTCAGTTTCAGCAAATTAAATTAGATGTCTTCACTCCAAACTGTCCTGTATTATCTGGTGTGTGTCATTACCCCTTTACATGTATATAAACAAATACACATGGACGTGCCACACCCATGCCTGCTGATTGTTGAGTAATAGCTTGCTGTGATCTGTGATGGTTTGGTGTGTCAGTGTGAATCAGTTTGTACGCTGGTAGCTGACTTGCTGTCGTCACTCATCTTGTCAAAGACAACTGTGTTTTCAGTTATGGTCTTTTTAACACCATGAACCTTAAACACATTCATTTTAGTTTCCAAGCAATACAGTCCAAATGGTAACTGCCTTTTGATGATCCGGGTACATAAATACAGCCAGGTGTAAACATGGTCAAACTACAGTCTCTACAGTCCTAAGCCTCCCATGTTAAGATGCTACAAAAATGTTTTGTTATTGACTTTGGAAACTACATGCATGACCTACGCTACTCTCTTTCTGTTTGCAGGTGTATTCGCTAAGTGTCGCTACATCTACTACGGCAAGCACTCGGAAGGCAACAGATTCATCCGCAACGACCAACTCTGAGGGACATGATTCATGATGGATTTTAACAGAAAACGAGAGAGGATCAAATCAATCTCTTATTTATTGAAACCACCGGTGATATTTTGTTGTCACCTCGTCTCCCACTGGAAAAAAAATAAGATTTAAAACGTAATCAAAAAGATGTTGTGATGGTTATGTAAGAGGAATGTTTTTTTCTTTCAGTTTTTTTTAGCTTTTAAAGTTTGTATTTCAGCCCCATAGTTACGGCCTCCTCTGCCTCTGCCTGCCTCCAGCTCACAGTCAGAGTTGACACTCCCACTGACATGATTGCCTCCAAGCATCAGCATCTGCACAACTCCAGAGACACACACAAACACACACACACACACACAAGGACAGTCTCTTCCTCTGCCTCTCTCTCTCCCTCCCTCTCTCTCTTTCTCTTACACACACTCGGTGACAAACAGACCAAGCCAATTGCATCCTTCTCTTTGACAGCCATGATGGATCACCCGTCCACTACCGCCACTAATCAAGGGTGAAAGGGGTGACGGTCACACACCTGGGGCCTGACATGGACTCATCTCTCTCCTTCTCTCTTTCTCTCTCCCTCTCTCTTTTTTACTCACACACTAGTAGACACATAACTGCTGTTTAAAACGTTAAGACATTGGGAAGACATAACAAGCCCGAGTCCAAACGTGAGGCATGATCAGTTTAGGCCGCAACAGAGTGCAGGATGCTTTTCCCTCTATTGATTCAATGAATTGCATTGAATCTATTTCAATCTTAGTGTAGACGAGTAGATGAGCAATGATTTGATCAGTTTTTATTAAATGTGTGTATATAATAGCAGGTGCTGTTTTCAGCAGCTTTTTAAAAGTAAAAATACATTCCAATATCATGCTTTAACGAAGCCAATTGTCCATTCCAATATCAGCTTTAACCTAAGCCAAGTATGCATTCCAGGTGTATTATTATGTATTTTGGTGCCATGTTTCTTATGTTATTTTGCCTTTCCCATTGTTCGTCTTCAACCCTCAACTTCATACTGAACATTTCCTTTAATTCATTTCATTGCACTGAGATGCTTTGCATCAAGCTTTTATACACAGTCTTCAAAAATGGCATTGATTTTACACAGTTTGATATGATTGTATTTTCTTATCGCAACAACTTAAGTTAAACGGCAGGCTTATTTTTTTTTACATCTTATCTGAACTTCTGTTGCTATAGCTGATCTCATGTAAAATGATATTAGCTGGTTGTCTTCAAATGATTAAAAAGGCTTTAACTGACGTGTGTCTCTTGTCAAATTGATACAGAGCTCAAAGTACTTCCATAGGAGCTTTCAAAGAGATGCACAATGTTTCCTAATGATCAAATGTCACATTCATAGTGAAGCCTATAGAGTCACTTGACTTTATGATAGTGCTTTGTTAGTCATCATTACAACTGGCTAATGTGCTGAGGCCTGATTACATTACCTCATACTTAAGAGGTGAAGTAGCTGATTGCTTAATAAACCCTGGCGTTGATATAAAGAGGAGAGGCTTGCTGTATTTAGGTACTTGATAGAAACCATGTTGAGCTCCAGTCCAGCATGTCAATCATCCACAGACAGATGAAGGAAAGGTCAGAGATAGCCTCATGCATTGTTTGTGCACAATGTCTATCTGTTTATTTCTTATTTATAAACTTAAAAATGTGTGCTACTTTTGCTAGATTGTGTGCCTACACGTGGGAGTATGCATGCCTGCTTGCTTGCATGTGTTTATACTCCACTTCCTTACAGGACTTGTGTGACCACATTCCAGCTGACATGCCGTTCAGGAGCCTGGTCACTAGTGCCGGCGTTTCAAACTGACAAGGTTTATTTGTCTGTGTTTTGATATGCTCCGAGGAAAGTGGGCCTGACAGCCGGAGAAGGCAGGAAGAGGGGAGCCACAACAAGTCCCCCCCCCCCCTCCCCGCACGACACAAAATGTCATCCTTCCCCTGGCTGCGGCGCGCGCCCAGCCATCCTGCTGAAAAGAGCAGACATTTAAAACTTTGTGACATGTGTCACAGGCGCTGCCATTGAGCCAGTGCCACTGATGGAGCTGGAATTGACAGGCCCCGAGCCACCGGCGCTGGTTGGGGGACACACCGAGTTTGGTGCGTGTCACTTCCTATCCTCGTCAGGGACGCATCCCGAGCTGCCATGCCAACACAAACTGCATTATGGGATGGGCGTGGAGTGCCAGAGCCGGTTGACATATGCTTGACGTGCGCCTTGAATGGCATGAACGGGACGCCTGGGCATCACGGACAGTAGATTAATTAAGGTGTGAGCCACATATCTACCTGTAGGCCATGCCATCCTTGACCCTCCTTGCTGCTGCTTCTTGGGAACTTCCTGACTGAACAAATGGCACGCACTTCATCAGAGCAGATCAGTGACATTCTGCTACAGTAGCCCTGCAGGCTCCTCTACCAGCCATAGAACTGTACCTTTAAAAAAAAAAGTTTTGTGTGTATCCATGCTTGTTTTAGCCACAGCTGAAAGTCTGGGTACAGTATGTATAGGTCACTCTGGAAATGTAAGTTACAATATAATACAATACAAAATGTTTAATTATAGATATCATCATAAACCAGTTGATTACACACATCATCTACAACAATTTTCTTTCAGAAATGTTTCTGACTAATTACGGTGTGTAAATGTGCATCTCTTTAAAAAACAAAATGACGTTGACACTGTGTGTTCTCACAGCAAAAAAACTATACCATATACATTTATATGAAATGCATAATGTATTTTGTGTTGTAATTGTCACACCATATTTCAACATGTTCAGATGTTAAACTGTATACTCTCTGATCTCTATATTACATTGGTTTCGAAGCACAAATTCACCTCCCCAAAAGGCACAGTAGCGTGTGACCCCCTGTCAAAAGAACGGAGGGCCGATCACCCCGTCACTACACATCAGCCCACAAGCCCAGATGACTGATTGGCATGAGCTAATGCAAATTTACAAGGAGGCAGGGGGAGAGGGGGACAAAAAGGACTTGTCTTTATGAGTGACAAGTGGCCACTGATAGCAGAGCAGCAAACAGGATGGGGTGAGATTTAGATTTAACTGTCCCCTTGGCTGTAGAAATCCTTCTGCCCCTCACACCTTCCATATATCCCTCTCTCTCTCTCTCTCTCTCTCTCCCTCTCTCTCTATCTGACATACAGACTCTCTCTCCTGCACCTGAAGACATTTGGCAGCACATTGCCGTCTCACTTGATCCCGAGAAGGGCGAGGGAGGGGTGAAGGAGGGGAAGTGGCCCTTATTTCCGGGCCCGGCCTTAGATGAGTAGCATTTGTCATTGGGGGTTGTGCTGTAGTAATTAGCTTGTCAGTGGGCACCAGGCTGAGCTGGCTCTTTCCTGCTAAGAAAGATGGACAGACTGACACGGGAGCTGACAGCCAGTCGATAATGTGGCAATTAATGTCATAAATAATTCCACTGCCAATTATATCAAAATGGACTCTGTTCTTTCACAGGGGCCCTGCCACTTCCTTATCATTTCCTCTGATAAGGGGAACAACCGTCTTCATCTCCACCTCCCTATAATTATGGGGCTTTTTATATGGAAATACAACACTGGCCACTCTCTCTCCACATGTCTGTAGCAAAATGGGGTGAAAGGGGAAAGAGGGAGACGTGGACAATATATGTAAGATGCTAATAGATCTGTGTTTAGCGCCCTTAACCTTCTGCTATCTCAAAGGGTCAGATAGCAAGGCCACGAGGCATTCCAAATGTCATTGGCAATGTACAAAAAGAAAAAAATAATAACTTGATTTAAAAAATGAAGACAATTATGTGAGAGAGATCGATGTTGTAAAGGTTGCAAAAGCTTAACCAACAGTGAGAATATTGATCCTGACGCCCCATCACTTGGTGGGAAAAATTATATCCAATTCTGTGTCTTGAAGATGCAGGTCAATCAATCGCAGCGAGCGAGAATACACGATGAGCCGGTTATCAGCAAGGGCTCACTGAATAGTAAACGCGCCGCATATTGGAGAGGGGAAATATGAAAGGGGAGAAGTGGGAATTTGCTTTGAAATGCTTATTATCCGCATCAAACCGGGCCTGTTTCCTTTCGGGATCATTTGTCTCGACAAGTGACTCAAGTCAGCGTGAATGGTCCCCATCAGCCTGACACTAAACTCTTCCTGTGAAACATATGAGCAAATAAAGTGAGCTCAGCACATGTAAAAAGGCCCTCCTAATGCATTGTAAAACAGCCTTAAACACATCAGATGTATCCTCGGGACGCGAAGGTCGCTCCCGATTGGTAATATATGGCCCGTGCTGAGAAGTCTCAAGGTCGCGTCAGATTTCGCCTACATAATGTATGATTTCCCGTTACTCTTACAGACTCCAATCATGCCCCGCGAGCCTTGATATGAAAATTTCACTAAGTAAATCAACCACCTCGCTGGCATTTCTATTACCCCTCTGTGTGCACTGACAGAGAAGATGAATAACGCTAAATAATAACACGTGGTGATAAATCAAGTTTACTACTCGTAGGGAGAAAAGCAGCGGCGGATGTAAAATCGTTAGCTGTTTTTCTCTTTTCTTTTTTTGTTGTTATTCTTTCATCTTGCCTATATGGATTTAACTTCAGATTTATTTTAATTTTTTTTCAGTTTGTTGTGCGTGTGTGTGTAAATGTGTCCTTTGTACTTTATGGAGATGAGTGTGTCACTCCTGCGCTTGTCACTGTCATCTTGTTAGATTGTGTGGGTAATTATTGTGTCATTTATTGCACGAGAATTGCTTGCTTTGAATAAGGCAGTTAAATGACCCTGTTAGCATGATTAATTTAACCATCCTGAGGGGCTGCAAAGTCGCGGTCTCATGAATATTAATTATTGTCAGTGTCAGTGCTAAATATTGTACAACAACAATGCAACATGTTTTGGTTTTGGTTTTGGTTTTGAAGTGAAACATTGTTTGATGCAATTTTTGAGTGAGTATTTTGACTCTTTGTTCCTGATTAACAATCACTTTCTCCAAATTGTCTTTTAACCATATCACATTGATGTACAGACAGTGGCAGAGCATTTGTAAAATACAATTCTTTTCAATGGCTGCATGTTTTCAGATTAATATTTTATAAAACAGACACTTTCTCTATTATTACTTCAGCTACTTCATCAAAACTAAAACTATATCTATTTGGCAGGGAACAGACATACAGTGATTATGCATAATTGTATGCAGAGGACATGCAATGTTTGCATTTTAATGTCCACACCCTAAGGCCCTACAGCTCATACTTGACACAAATCATCAGCCATTGATTTTACACGCTTGACTTAAACAATCAAACCATTTCAAAAGGAAATCCCTAGAAAACATTGACATTTACTTATTTTCTATACCACATCCTGAGGGTGGTTGACTGTGTGTGTGTGTGTGTGTGTGTGTGTGTGTGTGTGTGTGTGTGTGTGTGTGTGTGTGTGTGTGTGTGTGTGTGTGTGTGTGTGTTATCTGTGAACTGGAAGTGAGCTAGAAAAGCAGAAAAAAAAACCCTCAGGAGAGACATGATTTTTCCCACATGGGCAATTTTGTACGACTCCGTTGAGCCACGAGAGAATACTTGAACAACCAGTGTACTGTACATTGAGCCAAGTGATGTGTACCTATAATACTGCACCAATCATGTCACGCCCAGGCAGTGGAACTGGCTGTTGCAGACATTATATGTGACTGTCACTATGGATCACCACAGGAAGCCTATAGCAGTGGATGCTGAAATTACACTCAACCCACTTCAAAACGGAGATGATTATTTCCCATGAACGTCTTTGAACTGTAAACAATGGCCATACATTTCATATGAATGCACACGTTACGGGCCCCACATTGGTTGTGACCTGAGGGAGGTCTAGTGTGTGTATGCGTGTGTGTGTGTATGTGTGTGTGTCTTGCGTGTCAGGCTTGCTTGGTGGTATTTCCTGCGGCGTCCCGATCCCTATCTCGCAGACCCTCTCTGGAGGGGCCTCCTCTCAAAAGGCTCGACTTTAGCCTTGACCAATGACAGTGACATATAGAAGCAGTCAATTTTCTGACACAAGCCGGTGACTAATTGTGAGTAAAAGGTGAGGGAGCTCTGTTCTGGGGCCATTCTTAAAGACATGGAGATCCAGCCCCCAGCTCCCCACCCCCTGGGTATATGGGCTTAGCACAAAATGAAAATCCTTGAATCATGAATACTCTGAAGGTGAACAGCTATTTACTGTCTGCAGCCAATCTTGTTTTTTTATGGAAGTAATATTAGTGGTCAGACAGGGAGCTCATGTTTTAAGTATTTTTATTATTCCCTCTCTGGAGATGGAATTTAAAGCTAGCCTTTGGACCTTCAATTGTCTTCTGTGGTGTTGCAACTTGTCTATTCGAAAAATTTGAAATCCATGAAAAGCACGTAATTATGAATGGGCAGCAACATTTGAGGTAGGCTTTCCTCTGGGATCATATATTTATAAATAAAATTGATGTGTTTTTTTTTGCAGCTGTAAAGGTAAATAGGGGAACACTCTAAAGACATTACATTCATTAAATCAATCAATGTTTCAAGTCTAGTGAATATGACTGTACGTGAAGCTTCTATTAAAAACTGA